>NC_132843.1:24096895-24396895 GCF_048164855.1 Canis lupus baileyi | reverse complement strand
GCAGAGAATTAATATTTTCTTTCCAACGTAAATGTAATCAATAAGATTGTCATTGCACTTCTCTGGACATCCTTCCCTAAATGCCCCCTACTCTGCCATTACAGGGGGCCTACAAGTCATCTACGATATGCTATTGTCCGGAAAAAGGCACCTGGACAGAACTGGAAGGAGATGTAGCAGAACCACTGGCAGGCCCAGCCTGTGCAACAGTTATCCTGCCTGCCTGTGTACCTTATAATAAATAACACCAGGAAACCCTGGAATGAACAGTATCACATTCTAGGAGACAATGACAGGTGACATCACTATTATACTATGAACAGTGCATCCTAATGGTACAACTGCCGAAACCCACCCTTGGTTTCTAATGATTTACAAGTAACTACACAAGAAAAAGACCTGTTCTTGAACAGATAACCGTGTCTGTAATCGGATCACACCAAACTTCCTGTGGTGACAGACTCTTCCATTTCAGACTGGTTTTAACTTGTCCCAGCTTTACAAAAACTCCTCACGTGGATCTTAACTTTCGAAAGGAGAAAGATAAAATACAGAAGAGTGCCCCCAGAGAGACCTAAGATCAGTATTGTGCATTGTAGTCTACCTGCATGTGATCTATGTTGAAGTTTTGGGGATATTGTGTTAATGAATGATTCAGAATTTGACCCCACTAAAATACTTCCTGCATTACCGAAATTGCCACTTGATTCTATATTCCTAACCTGTGGCTACTTCACAGACTCCATAGGCAACACAGTTCTAGAAAATCACAGAAGATTAAAGAGGAACATATTTGTTTCTGGATACCTCCATTTCATTTACCTTCTGCCCCTCACAGCACCTCCTGGGATCAGAGAAGAGAAAGATGTTGGCTCTCGTAGCAATTGCTTTCTGCCCTGTAGGTTGTAGGCTAGCCAGTTGTAATCTGTGTCCTCAATTTTATACGAAAGATTAAAACAAAATGTATTATGTCACTCTTCACTCCACAGAGGCTCATGTTTTCTCATTTTTTACAGTATATAAAAAAGTAGTGAACACACCTGTCATTTCCTTCAAAAGGTAAGACTGACAAAGTCACTCGTACACTATTGAAGAGATGCTGTTGGATCACACATCTGACCCGAACGTAACCCGTACTGAAACTGGGAGATTGCTTTCAGGAATTCAGGGATGAAAAGAAAGAATCGTTTCTTTTAAGTACAATCCCAGTTGTCTCTCTGTCCCTAAAACATACCACTTAAAGGAGCCACAGGAGTGAATTATAGCTCTTAACAAATATTTCGCCCTCTTCCTCACCCTTGGCTCTGGGAATGCTCTAGATTTGGCTCTAGAAAAGCACACGACTTACCCCTGATTGTTCTCCAACTCACCATATTTGTCTGTTATCGCCAAAGATGCCTGAGCTCAGTTAGGTGAGCAATTGCTAGCTGTCTTTAGGAGCATGAGGAATTTAGGAGAAGGTCAGGACAGCATGAGATAGTTTTCAGTGCGGCCAGTCAAAAAAGCAAAACTGGAAGGAACATGAATTTTATTTTCAAGCCCTTCAGAGCTGAAACAGCAGCAGTTAGGAGTAAATACTAGCCTAAAATATTTTTTGATCACCCAGAGGTGTTGTTGAACCCCTCAACAAACGTGTCATTCCAAACAACAACCTGGGGAAGGCACAGATTAAAAATGCCTTGGCGATACGCTTTCACTGCGGAGCATGTCCAGATAGATGGGTGTGTACTGGAATCTAACGCCGTTTCTACAGTAAAGTGCAATCTTTGTTGTTTTTGTATTTATTTGTATGTTCAGATCCAAAGGATCCGTTGTAAAAATATATATATAAATATATATATATATATCTCTATCTATCTCCAGTGCAATCAACTTTCATTTCTTTTTCCTTGAAAACATAACGATATAGAGAAGGAAAGAAAAGTGACAGCACTTTGCGGGGAAAATCCTAGCTGGCATCATGAAGAGAACAAGGTCAGCTTCAGAACCTTTGATCGTCAACTGCTACCATTTCTTCTGAAAATCACAGTTTATATGAGGATATTCGCTTTCCTTAGACTTGTTCTTTGTTTATTTTTTATTTCTAGCCAAAATAAATAAGAGCATTTATGATAACTATAAGTAAAGCTTTCTGTATTTCAGAAAAGCACACACTATTAGAAGTGAAAAGTGAGTACATAAGTCACAGAGATTGTAAATTTTGTACAGTATTAGAATGTGTAAATGAAGCTTGCTTGGAAGGGGAAAACTTTAAATAAAAACTTTATGTACTAATTCAATTGCCTCATATTCCTACTTATAAGGCATATGTATGAATCTCTACGGTGGATTGTTCAAAGGTTTATAATATGTAAGTGCCTAACTATTGTTATTCTGCTGATATGTTTTTCAAGTTCATTTAGCTTCCTGGCAATATGTTAACATATATGGTATGGACAATGCAGAGAAATTATGGAATGCTTCTGAAAAAATAGTGAGTTAAAAATTATCAGTCAGGGGGTGCCTCAGTCAGTGCAGTGTGCGACTATTGATCTTGGGGTAGTGAGTTTAAGCCCCAAGTTGGGTGTAAAGCTGACTTAAAAAAATTATTTTTTTTAAAGTCATGAGGAGAATCTAATTTGTCCACTGCAAGAGTGCTGTAATGAGGTATACATTATCTAAGATCTAGTAACTAAATATTTATGCAGATTATTAGAGGCACCATAGGTGTTAAACAGTACTCACATACTTGCTAAAGAATAAGTCAATCACCCACTTAACTGGATCAATCATCTTAAAACATAGTATTTAACTGTATTTTTTTCTTAAAAATCTGAAAAGGAAGTGCAGGGTGAGGAAAGAGGCTGTGGGAGATAGTAGAAGAAAGTGAAGCATGTAGCTGAAGGTAGAAGTTAGGCAACCTTCTAGGCAAAGAGCTGTGAAGGGCTGGAAGCTATTTCCTAAAGCCTGAAAGCTGGAAATAATTTACTTATTTCTTCCCAGCAAGTGTGCCTTCATTGATGATTAAACTCATGATGAAAGGATCATATGATCCCTCCGAATATTCCATGAAAACAAGAGTAATGGAGTTTCTGTGTTCTTCTACTGGATGTCCTGCTTTCCATGCTTGCTCTCTGTGGTAGCCTGTTACCATCTTCTCCTGAGTCAATCGGCTAGTTGTTGCAGGGCTTCTTCCAAATGCCCTGAGTCCCCAAAATCTCTAGTACTGACCAGATATGGGCAGTCAAGCAAAAACTTGTCTTTTTCCTAATCCCAAGGAACCGCCTACTTTAAGTCCATAACTAGACTGGCAAAAACCAGGAGCGTGAGCATAGGAACCAGATTTTTTAGTCAGTGAAGCTGTGTTTCTAGGCTTGAAATTAGTACCTGTATTTGTGCTCCCCTATTAGGGCCAAATGCATATTTTCCCAGCTGCTTGATATTTACATCACCTAACAAATTGTCATCATTATCGACATTATAAGTAACGAGTATTTATTGAACACATCCCAGAAGGCATCACTATAAATGTCAGAGTTCTTATTAAATTCGGTTCTCTAGGTCAAAGTATTTTTTAAATGAAATAGCAAGTGAGCTAAAATAAGGTTGGCGAAACATCCCAAAGCCAATTAATACACATTGGTGGGTATCTTGATAGACTGAGGTCACATATATGAAGTACCAGGAAGATCATGACTGATCAAGCCTGACTTCCTAGAGGCATCTGATCTAGAGAATGTTGAAACTGTGATAGAAAATGAAATGGCAGGGCATCTGGGTCGTTCAGTCGGTCAAGTGTCTGACTCTTGGTTTCAGCTTAGGTCATGATCTTAGGGTCATGAGAGCAAGCCTTGTGTAGGGTTCCATGCTCAGTGTGGATTCTGCTTAAGGTTCCCTCCCTCTGCCTCTCCCTCCACTCATACTCACTCTCTCTCTAAAATAAATAAATCTTTTTAAAAAATGAAAAGAAAATGGCAATGAAAAGAAGCAGAAAGGTCAACATAAAAAGAAACTAAGTAGTATGTTTTCTTTGTGTAGATGTATCCATACAGTTCTGCTCTGGTTGGTACAATAAATACAGGCCAAGGATTGGATGGGGCTCTTGATGGAGGCATTCTACATTTGTTGAGTTTACAGGCTTGGTGTAATGACAAAAGGTTCATTTTTACAGATGAATAAGAAAAATATGCTTTAAAAATGCAACACAATGGTATCAGAATAAGAAAGAAGTCTTCTACAAATTGAAGTTTAAGTGGCTCATTTTATTCTAGGTTATTGTCTGGCATATATTAAGGACACAGTAAATGCCAATTCTTAACATTAGTATTACCTTAGTGCTTTTAGTTCACTAATGATCCTAAAAACAAGATGACTGGAGTGAGTTAACATGTAGAACTGTCCACTCCTCAAGCTAAAAAGAATTATATAACTTCAGGTAAAGTGGTCCTTGATTCTGACCTCCCCTTTTGTTTTTCATTTATTAGGCTGACTCTTCCTCTGAGGCCTTTCAAATCCCCTATGTACGACAAAATGACACTGGAGTTAGGTGGTGGGGGTAAGGGGTAGTGAGGTAAACATTCGGCTGTGGAATGAAGTCATCCTACATTTAGAGAGATGGTGGCTTCTTGCTCCCAATCAAGTCACTCAAATCCAGGATATTTGGGGGGAGGTGGATCTGGGTAGCTCAGTTGGTTAAGCAGCTGCCTTTGGTTCAAGTTATGATTTCATGGGTCATGGGATGGAGCCCCGTATAGAGCAGCCTGCTTCTCCCTTTCCCTCTGCCTGTCCCCTCCCCACTTTGTGCTCTCTCACTCTCTCTCTCTCTCTCAAACAAATAAAATCTTTTTAAAAAAATCAGGGACATTTGGAAACTGATTGAACTAAATTAGGAAAAAAGGAACAAAAGAAATAATATTTGTTTATTAATCAAAGTTATGTCAACAATATTATAACACCATAACACTCCCACTAATTTAACGCTTGTAATGAATCAGGTATTATGCCGGCATTTTATACATGTTTTCTCATTTACTCTTCTGAACAATTCCATGAGGTAAATATTTGTTCATATATTAAAGGTCAGGACACTTAAGCTCAGAAAGAGTACACTATTTGATAAGGTCAGACAGCTGATAGGTAATGGAGCTAGGAGTCAAACCAAGGCTTTAAGATTAAGTCATCCTCTAACCACCATCTTCTCCTGCCAACAAAGAAACTTCTTAAGTCAACCATTTGAAGTCATGTAGGAACTCTTGGTGAATTGTCTGTCTACATTTGCCATCTGTGAAGATGTTGTGCTGGAGGGGACAGTGAACAATGAATGATGATGCATCATGGCAAATGCTGTCTTGTTGGTGTAAATTAACTACAGGGATGTGAAGAGTGGGCAAAAGGAACTTGTTCTGTGATCTTCGGAGGTCATGGAGCTTCTCCAACTTGAGTTTCATCATCTGTATATGGAGTGATAATCTCTTATTCAAAACATCATGAAAATCATATGTAAAGAATGTGAAAACACTTTGCATCTTGTGAACTTCAAAGTGAAATATGCAGATCAGCTACCTGGATGCAACGACAAAGTCCAACTTTTCCCTTGGCAGGAAAGTATACCTTAAAATCTGGCCTCAGCCTCACTTCTAGGTGACATTTTTCTTTCCTTCTGTGTTCATTGAGCAATGTGAATCCTTGCTTTTCCACAAACACAGCTATGCTTTTCCATCTTTGCCCTTTTGCTTGTGCATTTTCTCCACAGAGAATGCCATTTCATGCTCAACACTATCTATTAAAATCATGTCCTTCAAGGTCTTGTTCAAACTCCACTGCTTTCATTAAGCCTTCATGATCACAACAGTCTTGTGTGATATTTTTCATCTGACTTACTATGGCTTTCTTACTTTATCTATCTCATACTATCTGTGAGATTTTTATGTCTTACCCTTTTACTAGATTCAGGGTTCCTTGAAGGTAGAGAGAATATATGATGTGCCTTTGAAAAAAAAAAAACAAAAACAACAACATAATGCCATAAAATATTTATTGAATAAAGGCACTATTTTTTTAATTATCAACATGATATAACCAAATTATGGACACTCTGGGAAATACAAGAGGAAAGAGAAAAATACCTTTAGTCCACCATATAGTATAATAACTTTTATCTTTGGGGTCTGAACTCTTATCCATCTTTTTCATTTGACATTTTGCATTTTATGCAACTGAATTTATATCTTGATATCTTAAATTTTTACCATTTCACAAGCATGTTTCCATGTGACTAGGTGGTCTTTATAGTAATTTTTAATAATTTCATAGTGTGCTGAAGGAACATTCAAGCATTGGCAAATTTTGATTTAGGTACTGGTGTCATAGAGTCATCAAACAGCATTCTTATGTGTTCTTTCTGACTCCCTCCCACCAATTGCACTCTACAGTTCATGTTCCACCCACTGCTAATATTGCTTCACTGTAACAAACACTTTGAAATACATAAAAGCTGTCTCCAGAGATATTGCTTATTCGGTTCATCTCCAGTCCCTTTTCCTCACTTAACATTTCTAATGAGAAATGCTGCAGCTCCCCTCACCTCCAGGGTCTTCCAGAATAGTTGTGGTAACTTGTAGTTTCCTTGTGAATGGACTTAGACCACCAACATCCCACTTCAGGCCAGATGGCATTTATACAGTTTGGCAGGAAGTTCTCTACTTGTCCTACAAGTTTTTCTTAAAAGCAATTTAGACTATTAAAACCAGCTGGGATAGGATGCCATATTAAATGTATTTATTTATTTTCCAACACCATTGGCCACATTAAGCCGATTCATAGGAAGAAAAAAAAGAAAAGAAGGAAAAGCAAGGCCCTTGACGTTACATGTCTGATGAGAAAATATAATTCAAATACCTAGTATGGTCATCATCTCCTTTAAATCCTTAAAATATTTACTACCTGTAAGGTTTATATAGCATCAATCATATATTTTATTATATTGATGGCATTATATGACATACTTATGCCTTATTTTAACTAATCCCCTTGGTGTAGAATGGATAATGCCTAAAATGTTTTTTTCCCCACAGTGCTTTGCCTATAGTTGTGCTCAATAAATGGGAAGAGTTTGATCTTTGAGTTATTAGAATCTGTGAAGTAGCAAAGTTATTTCTGACTCAGAAATTTTATGCTCATAATCTTGAAAATGTAAGTTGTACATGGATTTCCTCAAAGACAATTCTGACTGCTATCAATATGACAAACTCTACAATAGCCTCTGCCTGTGAGTATGGGCAAGATAATTGTCTTTGTCACATTAACCATGTTTCCTCTATTTAATGACTGTGAAAGCCAAACTTTAATGCAAAAACCCTTGTTCAGTTGTAATAAAACCTTACCATTTTGAAAATCTGCCCCAGTACACAAATGAAATAGTACTGGTATAATTCTGGCCTCTAGCCCAAAAAAACATTCACAGACATTGAATCCATTGAATCTTAGGGGATCTCTTCACAAATGATGAGGATGAATAGTTAATAACTCTTTTGGTATCCCAGAAAGTATCTCCAGTATAATGCTGTCAGTTTTTGCTCATTTATTCCTTTCACTATGGACAAAGCACTATGATGTGCCCTATAAAGAATATAAATATAAGTAACTATAATGCAGGGTATATGTGCAATAGAGATATATAAATAAGGTGATGTGGAGTTTCTGAAAGGAAGAGTTTATGTCCAACCAGGGGCATCAGTGAAGGCTACAGCAGAGGGAGTATATAAAATCAGTCCTAGAGATAAGTAGAAAATAAATAGAATTTTTGTTCTTCAATTAATGTTTATCAGGTAATTCTTAAAAATACAGTAAATAACAACTAACTTAGTTTCATATGGATAACTTCTAGATAAAAATATTATAATCATCTTCAGAGCAAAGTACTGAACAATGGTATACAAATGATAAAGAAAATGAGAAGTGTGAGGACAAGAACTTTTCATATTTAGATAGGATGAAGTAAAACACAGCAGGCCAAGATGTTCTCTGTGGCAACTGACAAAAAGTGAATAAGTTAATATTTTAAAATATTTTGCAAGGCATCAGAGAGCACTAAAAGCAATTAAGAGTAAGTAAACTAAACTTCCAAAGAAGGGAACAGTGTTCTGAAGTAAGCCGGCAATGGCCAGTAATTTTTTTCTCTGGGGACATCTTTAAGTCCTGGCCACAAGTTGATCAAACTTGGCTCAATCAGAGAATCTGTGATGTGGGAAAGAGAAACCAGCAAACTTAGCTGTAATATAGAACCGGAGTGACAAAATAAAAACTTGAGGAAACCTAAACACAACCAGTTTTTCCTGAAGGGAAATGTTTGGAATTCTGGTGTTGTTTAGGAGAAATGTTATTCAGGCCAAAAACTTCTAGAAGGCAGGAGAAAGTTCCCAAAATCTCACAGTGCTTAGGAATTAAAAAATTTGCCAGGTAAAGAAAACTGCTTCAAATATATGACTCCATTTCCTTAAGACATTTGTGAATTTTAAAGTTATACACATTAGGAAGATAAAAAATTAAGCTGAAAGCCACTGGAGGGAAGAGCTGAATCTTCTTCAGACTTCAGGCTGAGGATACAAAGACCAGACTCTCAGCCAAGAGTCTGGGAGAGACTGCCGTGGAATAGGAACAAACTAAGGGTAGAAGAAGAAATCCTGAAATGAGATCCAGCTAAACTCAGTCCCTGAATGAATTGAGATAATCACCTCCTCATTCTATCTGCATAACAGAGTTAAGAGGAAACTTTCCCTAATGGAAGATAAAATTATGTTGAGCCACTACAGTTCTTTTATACATAAAACCATTAATTCAGTCAAAAATTATTAGACAGGAGAAAAAAACACAAGACCATATGATCTAAATCAACAGAACAAAAAGAGATAATAAATAAACCCACTACTGATCTAGATTTTTGAGTCAGCAAATAAATAACTATGATCAATATATTAAATAAAATGTAGGAAAAGTAGAGAAAATGAATGAAAGGATGGAAAATTCACCAAAGAATTAGAATCTGGATTTTAAAATAACCAACTAGATATTCTAAAACTAAAAAGAAAAAAATAAAGTATCTTAAATTAACTCAGTGAATGGAGTGAACAGCAAATTAGATACAACAGAACAAAGATTGGTAAACTGAAAGAAAGATTAACAGAAAATATCCAAATGAAGCACAGAGAGAAAAAAGAATGCAAAAGGTATATATATATGAAAGGACAAATATGTAGGTAACTATAAATGAATATTGACCATACAAAACAATTGCAAATTCTTGTGAAATTTAAAATAAATAGATAACTAAATTCTATAACAAGAATAATTCAAAGGACAGGGAATGGTAAATAGAATTCAAATATTCTAAGTTTCTAGCAGTATTAGGGAAGAGGTAAAATAATAATTTGTATTAAGTCAAGAAGACATGTTGTGGTCTCTAGGTTAACTATCAAAAGAATAATAAAAATTGTAAAACTAACAAATAAGAGAAAATGGTATGACAAAAGTATTCAATTAATTTAAGAAAATGCAAGAAAAGAGAGAGAAGAAGATACAAAGCAGACTAAAGAAAAAGCAAATAATAAGATGGGAGATATAAAACCAAATATATCAGTAATTTCATTAAAGATGAATGGATTAAATACTCAAAGTGAAAGAATAAGATTGTTAGGCTGGTTTTTAAAAACTCATTAGATGATGTTTACAGGAAACAAAATTTAAATGTAAGAAAAAACCAAAAGAAAGCTGCTATAGCTGTAATATCACCAGGTATAATATAAACATAAGCAGAATTTTAAAAGTTCATCAAAATGGGCAAACCTAGCACCTTTGGGTTGGTGGTATTTAGCATATTAGACGCTGTTTTACATACTATAAATCAGTTGTAACTACTCTGTTTTAAGAAACGATTTTGTACAAAACATCATCTAATATGAAAGAAAAAAGGAAAGAAAGAAAAAAGATAAAGGATAAATAAACAGGGAAAGAGAGAGTAAGATGATCTTGGATATTTATTTATTTATTCATTTATTTATTTGATCTTGGATATTTAATATAAGCTCTCCCAGAATTTATACCTGTGGCTTAAATTTCTCACATGATTCTTAGATCTTTGGACCATCCCCACAGCATTTTCTTTAGACATGGTTCCTAGTCTCCAGGAAGTCTGCACTGCATGTCCCCTAATATCTACCCACACACAAACACAGCCCTCTCAGTAACGTTTAGGAGAAAAAAGGTATTATGTCCTCCCCCAAATCCTAAGACTAGGGATGAAGATGAAGGGCATAAAGTAATGATGGAGGCAGGATGACCTGAGAATTTTTTTATTCCGAGAATAAAAAGAATCTTGTTCTGTAGAAAAGAAATATATAAGGAAGTATTATTCATCCCAAAATTAAAAGAAAACCCAAAAATCTCTGTCTGGGGGTAAAAAGTCATGGAATATGTTCAGTATATATTTCTTCAGCTACCAGTTAGACTCTCAGATTCAGGTTTGATTCCAAAACGCCAGGAGAGACAGAGCAAATGAATTGTGTGAGAAGTGAGTAGCTAATGGGAGAGGCAGATAGTGTTAATGAATTCCAAAGGGCTTGTTCCATCAAGAAAGATTCCATTAATCTGCAGAAGCCTAACTCCTAGGACCTCATAAGACACATTCTGTTAGTGTCAGTGTTCCACACCAATTACAGATTTCTGAAGGGCCATCAGAGCAAAACTATGCCCTTAATATGTAAGCCGGCACTGCTGTAACTAAGATTGCAATTGGACTGGGACAAATCTCTATGATCTTGATATATGAAAATCCAAATAGATGGTTTCCACAGAAATGAATAAAAACATTTCCAAATTACTTATTCAGAATTAATCCACTGCAGCTCTGCAAAGCAAATACATTTGATGAGGCTCAGTAAAGCAGCCAATGAAAAATAAACTAAAATCGCCCAATAAGGTAGTGCTGTTCACTAACACAAAATCCATGCACAGTTAAAATATGAATTTAGACAAGGTGTTATCTTTTAATTTCAAGTATATAAATCCGTAAAGTTAATAATTGGAAACACCTTAAAGATCATTGGATGCAGTTTTAAATAGATAAAAAGAGCAAAAGCTATAACCACTGACCCTCCTATCCAAATCTTGATTCTGTTGTTTCCTAGCTAGGTTAACTTGGGCAAGCTAAATTCTTCTCTCTCAGCCTTAGATTTATCATCTGCAAAATGGGAGTAATAATACTTTTTTCTTGGGTGTGATGAACTAATTTTACCTTTTCAGATGAAGGAAGCATAATACAGAGAGACAAAGAGTTGTATTCAAGACCATCATTGGTAAGAGAAAGAGATAAATTTAGGAGCCACATAACTGGCCTCAGAGTCCCAAAGCAATCCTCTTCTACTTCTGTTCTGTTTCCATTTCGACAAGTAAACTGATCTAGAAACATGGGAAAATATCTCAGAAATCTATACTAAAATGATTTTTCTTCAAATATTCTGTGGATCCAAATCTACCTCTCCTTTCCCCAAAAAAGTTTGAGTTTCAGATATCTGGCATTAAATCAAATATTCTAAAATTTGAACCCATGGCAAATATAGGTGGATATTAAATGGATTTTTTTCTGTTGTTTCAAATGAAAATTTTGGCTAAGTCCTCAAAACTGAAGACAGTAGGTATTAAGTAGGTGGTAGTTAAGGTTCTCTAAGAAGCAAACACCAAAACAAGTGTAGATGTGAAAGAGATGTATTGAAGAAATTGCCCAACAGGGAAAAGGGGAGGGCACCAATGGAGACAGGAACCCTGACTATGCAATTCAGGTCCGACCCCAATGGAAGGAGAGAGGAAAGAAAAAAAGGTTGGGCACAAAGATTCTCAGCCTGCAGCAAAAGCCTAAGGTTTGAAGAAGGCCAAGGGGAAGTCCTGGAGGCAAAAATCACTCTTAAGAGAAGTTCTCCACTTGGTAGGAACAAGCCTGTCTTTAGCATCCCTGACACGCTCCATCATTTGCTGGAAGCAATCTGTGGGAAGTGTGGCTCTGGCATAAAGACAGCAATAGGTTCAGAACACAGCAGCTGGGACTGTGAGTCCAATATGCTCCCTACAGTAGAGGATCTGAGTGGCTCATTGTTACGGCTGCCTCACCACATTTTCTATATGTGAGCGTCATATCCCCAGAGGACTTGCTCAGAAGGAGGCTTACTGATCCAGTGACTATAACCTTCCAAAAGCAAAGACTGTAAATTAAAATATTTAAAAAATTGTTGTTGCTTCTGTAAATTAATTAGGGGGATATCTTCAAAGAGAATTTATAGGCAAAAGAGTGCTGAGACATTTCATCTCCCCTCAGACATTCACGGAAATTGAAGTCATCTGATTGAGTAGAAGCTGAGATCCCTCACTGCCTACCCCAAGCTACCATGCTTGCTATAAAACATGACTTCCACACCAGAACAGAAAGCCAGACCATCCCTGGGATAACCTGATACATGCCACCATTGAGTTAGGGGCCACAGAGAGCAATGTTTACCTTCCCTTAACCTGGGGAAGACTGAAGGTGAGATTCTGGTTGGAGAGCCACTAGCATATGTGAATTAGGCACACGCTCTTCACATCAGAGCTCTCTATTATTTGAGAGACAGATTTATACAGCCTCAGAAAGGGCAAAGGCAATGCAATGCCACTGTTCATTGCCTTGTCACTTATTTGTGATTTGAAATACATTATTTTAACTCCTGATCTTCAATTTTTTCATCTATGAATAAGAATAGTAATTCCTAAAAAAAAATAAAATAAATTTTAAAAAAGAATAGTAATTCCTACTCCAAAAGTTTGTCATCAGAATTAAATGAAATGTACCTAACAGCTTGAGAAATCTCAACAAATAGTAACTTTGTTCCCAAGTAGTTAGTGCTCTATAATCCTTGCCTATCATACAGATGGAGAAAACACAGATTTTGTCATTTAAATAGCACCTTTCAAAATAAATAAATAAATAAATAAATAAATAAATAAATAAATAGCACCTTTCAAGAACTTGCTGCCCAAAAAGGAATTTATTGAAGACCTTTGGACTCAGTGGTACTTAGGACAGCTAATGAACTTTTTCACTACTCTTACCATTTAAGGACAATACTTTAATAAGTCCCAATGTTTCATTATTTAATAGCTATAAATCACTTTACAGATTTCTTGGAGTTAATGACGTGACAGGGTGACTGACCATCCCAATTGCCCTGGTATCTTCACAGTTTTACCACTGTCAAGTGTCAAAAAACCAAGACATTGCGTCAGCTACATGTTAAGCTCTCAGAACATTGCCTAGAATATTTTAGGCATTCGATGAGCGTTAAGTTTTGTTGTTATTTTTGTTTATAGAAATTTTATCTTTACAGGTCAAATTATGCATAATAACCTAGTACTAGAAATAGCCAAAAAGTCTCACAGGAGGTAACATTAAATAAACTGTAGTACATCCCTGACATGGAATCAATAAAAAGAAATGAAGTACTCATACATGTGACAATCTGGATAAATCACTGGTTTAGGCTGAGGTAATAAAGTCATCCCAAATGATCACCTACTATGTGAATTTGTATAGTATTCTTAAAATGACAAAATTAAATAATAGAGAATAGATGAGCAGTTGTCAAGGGTTAAGGAAGAGGTGGGGGCAGGAGGGAAGAGGACAACATGAGAGGTCCTTGTGGTGATGAAATGTTCTGTACCCTGACTAGATCATTGTCAGTATTCTGGTTGTGACATTCTATCATACTTTTTGCTAGATGTTACCATTGGCAGAAAACTAGGTAAAGGGCACACAGGATCTCTCTGCATCATTTCCTACAACTCCATGTAAGCCTACAATTATCTCACCATAAGACACTTAATTGACAAAAATCTGAAAGTATAAGAAAACCAGAGGGCAAAGTCTACCTGGAGTCGATTAGATTGCTTTTTTTATCATCTGATACAATAAAAAGTGGAAAGTTTCAGATGAGTTGTTGCAAAAGTCAATTAAAGTTTTAAAAAAAGAACGAAAAATACAAAAATACCTTAAAGATTTTATTGTAACTCAAGCCCTGGTAGAGCTCTGTGTGTGGCTGTGAGCACCCAGACACCACTATCCACCATCTACAGGTCGCTTCTTTAAAGCAAAGAAAGCTTAAGGAATTTGGGACACGACCCAAGTACTCCACTTCTAGGTTTTTCATAGTTTTTTTGTTTTGTTTTGTTTCTCCTTTTTAAGGTATTTTCTAGTTCTCTCCCACACACATCTAATTCAACACATTTTCAAAGCAACTCTCTGGTTCTCTCCAAAGGAACCATAAAAATGAAATTACCATACTAGCAATCCCTACACTGGGATAACTACTCTTAATATGTGGTACAAATCCTTCACTGCAGATCTAATTCCAATGCATTTTTAACTGAGGTGAATTTTTAGGTGCGCTTATTTGTACTTCTTTTCTATAGGGTATGTGCTACTTTTGTAATAACAAATTAAGTGTTGAAAAATAAATGTTCCGGGATCCCTGGGTGGCGCAGCGGTTTGGCGCCTGCCTTTGGCTCAGGGCGCGATCCTGGAGACCCCGGATCGAATCCCACGTCGGGCTCCCTGCATGGAGCCTGCTTCTCCCTCTGCCTATGTCTCTGCCTCTCTCTCTGTGTGACTATCATAAATAAATAAAAATTTAAAAAAAAAAAAAAGAAAAAGAAATGTTCCTATAATTTAAAAAATTAGATAAATAAGTTTTGTAATAAAAAAAAAATAAGTTATCAATGTTTCCATAGTCCTCCTTAGTACCCTTCCCACCACCACAAAAAGAGAAATGTCTGTCTGAGGCAAATTGTTTATCCATTTCATTTTTCCATTGCACTCACTAGAATCCTAGACCACTTTCTTCCCATTTCAGGCAGCATTTGTGTTCAGGAAAATATAAACTAATTTGTACACCAACAAAAATAAAGTATAACTAAAATGGGAAATATGCATTATAGGTTTTACAAAATAAGTACCCTTTTATAGTCCATTCTAAACCCAAATGTAAGTTGTCTGAGAGAATTGTTGGCTCTGTTATCTTGATGCATATTAAGCTAATAGAATTCATTAATGAAACAACTAATCTGCAACGATGAAGACATATAAGGTATTCTCATTTGAGGAGTTAACCCAATAGTTGAATAATTGCTGTCAATCCTGTTTAATATAGTTAAGTGGGTTGCCCATGTTTTGAAAATAGTGTTTATGATCACCTGGGAACTTCTGTCCTTTCCTGCCTCATTCAATCAAGCCCCTGTACAGAGAGGCCTGGTAACAGAATTGTGTGTGTGTGTGTGTATGTGTTTGTGTTTGTATAAAAAACTCAGGAAGGTAAACATGTGTATACCCCGAAGTAATGGAATATGTGCATTTGTATATAAAAGATTGTTGTCTGTGTGTGGGTGCATACTTGCACCTGTGGAGAAGCCTAAAGCTTTTGACTAAATTCCAAACCAAGTATACATTATAAACCACATGATGTACTGGGAAGAGCAAAGGAGGAGAATTTGGGAGACCACTCACAAGCCCCATTGTTGACAGTCCAATTTCTACAATCGACTTTGACTTCCTGCTTAGAGAGCCAATGGCCTTGCTTACAAACTACCTGAAGACAGTGATTTCTCAGAGGACACTGAACAGGAAAGAGGAGAAATCTAGTGAAAGAGAAACAAGTGCACTCAGGATGAACCTCACAAGGGAAAACTGAATCTCAATGTTTAGAATTTAATTTTTCTGGTAATGGTGTAATTCTTCTCTCGAGTGAATCACTCTTTACTCCACTTATTTTGCACATATTATCTTGAAGTCACAATTTTTAATCTCTAATTATCTTACCACATAATTTAGACCTCGGTATATAGCAGTAAGATATGTGTTATGTAAACTAGCCTGGTGCTAAACTGTTCAGCTAGCGTAGGTCTTGGCATATCCATTTTTAAAATATATCTCTGTTCACAGCCCAACTTGGTGAAGCAATGCAATGGTATAACCTGTATGACAATGGTCATGAAAAATACTAAAACAAGATCCTAAAAAGCTGCTAAGTCAAAGGGTGGGAAAGGGCTCTCAGAAAGCATGCTTCTTTCTGCCAAGAGAAATTTAAAACTTCTCATCCCATTTTCCCCAAGAAGTTAACAGGTAGAGAGAGCATGAAAGTGGATGTCAGGCAGAGCTGCATCAGGAGGAAGAAGGAAGGGGGAAAGGGCAGGAGAGAAACAAGAAGGAGTACTAACTGCAGAAAAGAGACAGAACCTGGAAGAAGAAAGAGAAAGCAGATTCAGGACAAAGACCATTCTTTTAGCCATCGTACTATGAGGTAAAATCAATTTCTTCACCATTTTGGTAATCTTAACATTGACTTCCACTGTTACCAGCAGAACATAGCATTCTGCTTACTCACATGACGTGAAAGAAAGAAAGAAAGAAAGAAAGAAAGAAAGAAAGAAAGAAAGAAAGAAAAAGAAAGAAAGAAAGAGAAAGAAAGAAAAAGAAGAAAGCTTTATTTAATGGTCAATCTTATCTGTGTTTGATGGGACAGGAGCTCTTCTACAGGAAAGAACATTAACAATCTCCTATCCTTTTCTGGGCCTCCAAACAAAAATACCCCAGAAAGACTCACTCCTCTTACTCTTTGTAAATTACATAATAAACAGAATCTCATTGGAAACTTTTGTCCTTGTTCAGGGTCAGCCTCTCATCTTAGTCATCCAGTCTACTGATAACATAGTTGAACTTGAAATTTTATTAATCTGCTCTACTTAGTATGTGAATTACTTTGGGAAAGAAAATTGACAGTAGATTCTAAGCAATAAACATATCCAAATCTGTAAGTTTTGATCCAACCTTCTTCTACCATCCAAAAGGGCCTAACATTGAAATTCCAGCTGAATTATATCTTTTTAAGATTTTATTTACTTATTTGAGAGAGAGAGAGACAGCATGAGAAGCGGGAGGAACAGACTACCCACTGAACAGAGAGCACAATGTGGGGCTCAATTCCAGGACCCTGAGATCATGACCTGAGCCAAAGGCAGCTGCTTAACCAACTTAGCCATCAAGGTGCCCCTGCAATGAATTGTATTAACACATATTTTACTTAATGCAAACTGTAAGGTCTAGCAATGTAATGGAAACATTCCCTTTCAAAAGAAAAATAAGGAGGTTGCTGGGTGGCTCAGTCAATTAAGCATCTGACTTGATTTTGGCTGGGGTCATGATCTCAGGTGGTGAGATCAAGCCCCAAGATGGCCTCCCCACTCAACAGAGAGTCTGCTGGAGATTCTCTTTCCCTCTCCCTCTCCCTCTCACCCTCACCATCTCTCTGTCCCTCTGTCTCTCAAATAAATAAATAAATAAATCTTTTTAAAAAATAAAACATCTGGTACATGTATTCGCATGTAAAATATATACTTGACACCTGGTAGATACTCAAAACACATCATCATCATCATAGCACCTAGTGTTTCACATTTATTTATATATTTATTTATTCATGCGAGACACAGAGAGAGAGAGGCAGAGACACAGGCAGAGAGAGAGGCAGACTCCCTGTATGGAGCCCATGTGGGACTCGATCCCAGGAACCCCAGGATGACGCCCTGAGCTGAAAGGCAGCCGCTCAACTGCTGAGCCACCCAGGTGCCCCCCACATTTATTTATTTAGCGATCTCTTTCACAAGACTTTGAGATGCCATCCTCCTGCCCCATTCTTATTTGAGGACACATCCTACTCCAGGTCACTGTGCTGCCACCCAGCTCTGACGAGCCTTGACCACTGATCTAGACTTGAGTGTCTCATAGCCTCTGCCTTCCAGTGGTTCCAGTAGCCCACTCCTTCACTGCCTCAAAATTTCTGTATATTGACTTTCTACCATAGTTGTGCTTAAACTGTTTCAGTATACATAAGTACTAAGCCTTCTAGAAACGCGCACACACATACACACACACATTAGTAAAAAGGTTTCATTTGCAATGAATATCGATACCAGGACATTACAACAGATAAATTAAGAAAGCAAATGTTCAAGAATGATAGCCCTCAACATCCATGTACGTTTCTCATGTACTTTCTCCTCCTTCTTATTCCAGATAATCTTTTCTCCTACCTCTCATTCTAGGTTATCTTACCTCCAACATCCCACGTAACTGTCACCACAGTGTGGATGGTTCCATGTCAAATTGTATTTTTCCAACAGCTTCACATGTTTATTTCCCACTAATTACAGAAAGCCCATTCACTTATTCAGACAACTGAAATGATTCCATCATCAGGAATGATAATTTAGATTTATATCATCGTTAATATATATATGCTGTCCTCTACCTATATCATCTCATTTAATCAGCAATATTGCATTTTAAAGTTCCTCTCAAAATCTATATTAAAATCAGTGTATCACATGGAAAATAACCAGCACCAACTCTAGTTTAATAATAGAATAACATAAATTAGTACATTGTTATTATGTACATTTGTGCGTGCTTATTAACATTCCTTCTGAAAACAAGTTGCATTGAAATACTCTGTACATCTGGTTTTCCCAAAAATAACTCCTGGCTTCTCTGGGTGTCACAGTGTCTTCTCCCTGTAGGGTAAAATCTCTGATCTTCTCATCAGTGTCAGCCATGAATAATTTTACAACCTCCCAGCAGGTTATGTGCTTTGGAATTTTTCATTGGCCTGTGAAACATTTATTATATTCTGAGAACTTATTAAGCATGGTATAAAACATGGAAAAGATATAGTCCCTATCCAGTACCCTCTTCATCTAAATAGCACAAGCAACCAAATAAAAATAGTGTGTCGCGAAGATTGGTTTCAATTTCCTTCATTTCTTTTTAGGATTATGATGTCATTTTTCAAAGACCATGTCCGGGAGCTTCGGTCTAAGGAGAGCCTGTGGTCATATGAGATTAGAGGCTGGTTCACCAAAGAAATGAGTTTTGAACAAGACCCACTGAAGCAGAATTTGGGCCATACATCAGAAGAAACGCTGAAATGGAGCTTAGCATAAAAGAACTGAAACACCAGCTTTTTTTTTTTTCTTTTGCAGAAGCATCTACTAGATAAAATTCTGAATTTGGAGTTAAAGAAATGTTTGAATGCCAGTCCTTGCTCTTAGCAATGATGAAGCCCATGACCTTAGGCAAACGATTTTACCTCTTTCTACTTCTCTTTTCCCAGATGTGAAAAGGGGATAGTGTTTGGTCCTGTGCTGCTTGCAGAGATGAAGAATAGATACGCAGTGCTTGTAGAATAGATACACAGTGAGCATTTGCAATCTTGGTTGTAGGGGCCTGAGCACTTTGGTTGCTAACACTGGTTTCTCTCCTCCCATTAAGATTAACAGAACAGCTAGAGTCTTGCACAGGCCCAATCTCAAGCTTGTGTGCAAGACCTGGAGGAGAACAATACTCCCTTTGCTTCTCACCTAGATCTTCTCCCTAGCACAGGGAGAGGGCTAACATCCCTGCAATCATTGCACTGCCCCTCCCCAAGACAGGCTGAGGTCCAGGATGCCAGCAGGTAGGGGAGCCACTCCCTATCTGGAACCATCTGTACGAGATGGTCATGTGCTGAGGGACTTGCCATTTGTCCCACTCCAAAGCATGTCAATTAGCATTTACACAGAGCTTAATCACTAATCAACACTGTTGTATTTCACTGGGCTATCACAAGAACCCCAAGAGCTATCATCCAAGAGCTGCATAGCACCAGGGGACCAGACAAGTAGTCCTAGGTTAGAATTCCAGCTTAACCCGTCACCCAGTGTGTGCAAAGTATACAGCATCTCTAAGCCCCAAACCTCTGTCTACAACATAAGGATCACAAAAAGGATCTAATAGGGCTCTGTGAGTAGAAGGTATGGATTCAAGTAAAGCATTTAGTGTAATGCCTGGTTCATTGCGAGCATTTCATAAATGCTGGCTATGTTTGTTTGTTTTTTTTATTAGAATTTTATTTTTTAGAGAATTTTTAGATTCACAGGAAAATTCAGGGGAAGACACATAAATTTCCCATATATCCCCAGCCCTCACCAGCCCCCAGCAAATACACAGAGCCTCCTCCAATATCAACACCCCTCACCAGAGTGGTACATTCGTTACAACTGATGAACTCACACTGACATATCACAGTCACTCAAAAGTCCATGGTTTATATTATGGTCCCCTCTTAGTGTTGTGTAGTCTGTGAGTTTGGGCAAATGACAGGTACCCATCATGGCATCATACACAGTATTTTAATTGCCCTAAAAATCCTTTCTGTTCATCCCTTGCCCCCACCTCAACCTTAACAACCATGGATCTTTTTACTGTCTCCATAGTTTTGCCTTCTCCACGATGTCATATAGTTGGAATCATACGTAGCCTTCCCAGATTGACTTCTTTCACTTAGTAATATGCATTCAAGTTTCCTCCATGTTTTTTTTTTCATGGATTGGTAGCTCACTTTTTTTTAGTGTTGAAGAATATTCCATAGCCTGGTGTGCCGCCTGGTTATATTTTTAATGCACCTGTTGTAATGTGCGCATTCTTATACAGCCAGTAAGCAATAAATCAGGACTTTAACCCATGATTCCATCATCAGTACTCCTGCAGTCCAGGCTCAGATGAGCCCATGCAGCTGGCAAACACACTTAGACATGAAAATTGTAGCCCCACTCAGGGAATGGTCAATAGACTGTACACTTCTGCTGTTAGAGAGAAATTCTTATTCCTCTTGCATAGATAGACAACCATTACTGGGTAGAACACAGAGAGTGCTCACAGAGGTGTCCACTCTTTCTCTCAGCCAGTCTACTAAAGCAGGGCTGCCCAGACTCATACTCAAATACAGTAGCTCTGTATCTCCAACAAAATTTGTCCTTCTCAACAAAATTCCCAGTGGTGCTATTCTGCTGATCCACTGAGCAGACTTTGAGAAGGAAGAGAACAGCCTAGCATGCTCTCTAAAAGAGAAAATGTCAATGATTCAATAATTCATACCTGACAATTCTTTATGAGTGTCTGTTCAATGCTAAATACTAGAAATACAATGAAGAAGAAGCAGAAACCTGATACCTTGGACATTCTATAGGAGAGGACAATTAAACAAACACATTCAATAATAACAAATGCTACAAAGGAAAAAAAGATTAAAAACAGGGCAGACAAAAAAAAATTAAAAAGACAGACAGTGAAATGAAGATGTTCTTTAGCCTGGTCGGAGAAGACCTCCCTAAGAGAGTGTCGTTTAAGCTGAGATTTGAAGGATGAGAAGCTAGCTCTGCAAAAAAGCAGAAGAGGAACATCCTGGGCTAAAGAAGCACTGGTAATGTCCCTGAAATGGCAAGAGAGGAGAAGAGAAATTCTGAATTTCATCTTAATGCATTCATGCTATCTGCTGGGTGAAGAATGGGCTGTAGGGAAGCAAAAATGGCAGCAAGAAAACTGGCGAGAGGCCACTGCAGGGGTTCGGGAAAGAAATGATGGAATTCCAGGCATGTGGTGCTGAAATAAATCATCAAAGATGGCCTGGCAGAAGGAGAGGGTTAAACGAGGGCAAACAACCCAGACTCTTCCATCTTTGTGCCCAGCTTCAAGTCAGTCTATCACAAAGACAACAACAAAGGGACTACAAAGAGAGAAAATATACACTATACAGAAGAGCTGGCCTCCTGGAGAGAAGGAAACACACCCCTCTGGCAGGAAGACTCTCCAGGTAGCAGCAACAATGCTGAAATTAGGGCAATGCCCCAAAGCTCTAAGGCTGCACTGTCCCCAGTGGTAGCCACTAGTCACATGTGGCTATTTAAATTTAAATCAGTGAGGGCAGCCCCGGTGGCCCAGCGGTTTAGCGCCGCCTTCAGCCAGGGGTGTGATCCTGGAGAGCTGGGATGAAGTCCCACGTGGGGCTCCCCGCATGGAGCCTGCCTCTCCCTCTGCCTGCCTGTCTCTCTCATTATCTCTCTCTCTCTGTCATGAATAAATAAATAAAATCTTAAAAAAAACTATAAATTTAAATCAATGAAAATGTAATAAGGTTAAAGTTCAGTTTCTCAGGCTCACTAGTAACCTTTTAAAGGCTCCACAGCACATGTGGCTTGTAACTACCATTTTGAACGGTAGAGATTCACAGAACATTTCAATCACCGTAGAAAGTTCTAGAAGACAGGGCTGCTCTGGATGGCAAGGATGTGAGTTAAAATAAAGGAATGATGACAGCTCATAAGATATTCCCTGAAGGAATATTTGTTATTTTCTGCCACAAAGACTGTACTTAGGTAATGTGGCCTAGGGTATATTTGCTATGCAAGTAAACAGGAGAAAAATGTGTAGTGGGGCTTCCACAGGACGAAGATTGGAAAAGCAGTTACCACATAAAGACAGGTGGATAGGGAATTAAGTAGGCTGATACAAGAATCACTTCATTGCCCAATCCAAGCGCCCTAAGCCAGGCAGGAACTTAACTAAAGCCAAAATGAAAACAGATTATGAGAACTGAGTATGTTAAAGGGATATGAGCTCTGGATGTTGGTCAGTAATGAATTCAGTCAGTGAATGGAGCGGGAGAAGGGAAGGTGGAAAGTGAGACCAGATAAGGAAAGGTCATGGTCTGAGATCTCGAGGGAGAAATAGTCCGAATCCAACACGTGGCTTTGCCCAGGGTAGCTGAAGTAGAGAAAGAGATCATATTCAGGAACCGTAAAACCACAAGTTGGGAAGGGTCATGAACATGGATTATTTTAACTCTTTCTTATGCAAAATCTCAAGCTGACATAAAAGTAGAAAAATGGTATAAAAAGCTCCAATATACCCTTAACCTAGCGTCAACAATTAGTAACCCATGACCAGTCTGGTGGACATGGATTTTAGCGTCACCAAGACATTGGGAGGTCTTGGTGTAGAGAAAGGAAAGCGGGAGCAGGTGGCAAAAACAGAAATAGGATGGGAAGTCCTCCTCCCCATGGGCAACTGCGGCAACTAAACAGAAAAGATGAAATTCAAAACAAGAATGGTGCTAATGCAGGAACAACGGGAAGCAGGCAACATAACATCTGGCACGTAGTAGAGACTCGATAAATACGAAGGCAGAAAGGAAAAGACAAGTGGAGTGCAAGGAATATCCTATTCCCAACTCCCCGTATCTGGGGGGGGGGGGGGCGGGATTTACTCAGCAGGAGACTGACACGGTGAAAGCACAAACCCTACGGAAAAGACTTCAAACTTGAGAAAATCTAGGTTGCAGTAATAGATACAGCCCCCATAGGTTATAATAATCTGGCCAAGCCACATCAGATCCATAAAATGTTGAGCCAAAACAACACGGCAGAGAAGTTGGCTCCCTGTTGATATTCGAAAATCAAATATCAAGCATCAAAGATGGGTCTCCATTAATGGGACCCCAGTCAGCTCTCCATCACCCTCTGCTCCACCCGGATGACGATCAGTGTCACCTCCACAATTCATCTGCAGTTAAGCACACAAAGTCTTCTTGAGCCAGGGAGTTACTGCTTCAGGGTAAGTGCGATGGACATGGCTGCTGGCACAAGGGCCTACAGCACTTCAAAAACCTCCAACCATTTTCTGTATTACTCTCAATTTTAACAGAATTTGGGAGCGACAGAAGTCCATAATCACACCCAAAGCTTCCTCCAGAGTTTGCCTCTTAGAACATTCACAGTCCTAAAAATCTAAATGCAACAAGCAAAAGCATGGATGATAGTGTTCCTATGTGCTTAAAGCAAGACTCCAAATTTGTCTTCCTCGTCCTAGAGGAAAACCTGCCACGGTCTCCTGACCCCACAGGAGTTCACCACTTGGTTTTCTAAGACACTGTCCCGGTTCAGTTTCGGTCTGGAAGTGTACCGAGCTGGTAGGGAGGGTACCCCCAAGACATGTGGTTTACATTAATGCTATTCATGATGTTCATCCGGACTCCACAGGAAGCAGCTCACCATATGGTAGACATGTTTGTGTGTTGCTAAAATACATGCAGAATTCCCATTTTAAAAGAAGAATTCATCAGTGGCAACGTAAATAAAACACATGCCTCTGCATTTGTTATTGCAAAGGCCCTTTCTCCATCAGAGCAGAAATCCTGCAACAATACACTGAGAATCACACGTCAAGATCATGCGTTGACCCAAGCCTGCATCCTGACTTGGGGCTCAGCTGATACCTACAAAACAAAGGAGATGCTTAGAAAGGGGAATTTCAAGTGAGTAAGAGTTCGGTGGCTTCCAGGAGGAGAGCAAGCAATTCAGTGCAAAAAGGGTAAATTTCCTCAGCACCTTCCTAACTGAGGACATTGTGCTCATCTCAGGCGGGTACTAACTGGTGCAGTAAAGCAGCAAATTAGAAGAATGTAAATTCTTTAGTAGGAATTGCACGCAGGGGAAAAATGCCTCCTAATGCTCATATTTGTTTTCATGTAAATAATGTACACTCTTCCTAAAATCAGACTGGCACTGGCCAAAGTAAGATGTCAAAATCGCCAAAAGATAATGTGCTGGGCTTCAAAATGGCAGAGAAGCCATTATCTACCTTCTCGGGTGCAATTCTTGCTGGCAAATGAGAGAGACCCCCCAACATTGCAATCCAGCAGTTTCGGTCTTTTGCTTCCTCTCTCATTCTTGGTAGGCACATGTGTTCTTGCTCTCATTCTCTCTCTTGCTCCCTCTCTCCAATTTCTTATTACACTAAATTGTATGCTAATTGGTTGAGTGATCCCAGCTGATATCATTTCTATTTTAATTGGTGTAACTGCTATTGTCATTCCTCCCTCATCCCTCTGTCGCCCTTGCACAGATCTGCCCAGGCCCAGGACCCTCTCTGAGGTCAGTCGGAGACCCACAGTCTTACAGAGGCTGGTCCCCAGGAGCCCAGTGGATGAATCACTTAGACTTAGGACAGGGGCTCAGATCCCATCTCTAAAATGTCTTTCATTGGCTTTCTATCAGCCTCACCTTCATTTTTCCATCCTGAACTGCTCATGGCACTCACAGACTATCTCAACATGTAGCAATGAATGTAATGTGCCTTGTGTGGTCCACTGGGGACACTATTCTCTCGTAGGTTAACCTTATCACCCTCCCAAGGAAACTTCTCAAGGACAGGTGTTGCCAACCACATAGCGCTGTCTTTTGCCTTCTGCTCCGTCCTATCAGTTAAGAAGGTCCAACTCCGGGGGCACCTGGGTGACTCAGTGGTTGAGCATCTGCCTTCAGCTCAGGTCATGATCCTGGGGTCCTGGGTTTGAGTCCCACATCCGGCTCCCTGGAGGGAGCCTGCTTCTCCCTCTGCCTATGTCTCTGCCTTTCTCTGTGGGTCTCTCATGATTAAATAAATAAAATCTTAATAAAAAAAAGAAGGTCCAGCCCCAGATTTTGGGGCGCTCATGAGGTAGGGGCCCAGACAAAGTTAACAGAGGATTTACAAAGCCAGTTAACAGAGCATGTTAGGAAGCCCTAGGAGGAGACCTGGTATATCTGCGGAGTCCAGATCTCCCTGTATAGGATGATATCTCCGATAGGATTACCAGGATGACTAGCAATTAACCAGGAAAGGATTGAGACAGAACCGTCTCAGGGGGAGAGCAAAGGTCAGTGTCTACAGCAAGATGCAGATGGAGCATTCAAGGATCACAGCAAAAATGGAGCAAAAAAACAAGGACATAGCAGAGTGTACCTAGAGACACTCAAGGACGAATCACATGAGATTACCAACCTTCAACCAGAAATCTCTGACCTAACAATACATCATTTTCATACATAATGAAATTTGCACTATTATCTTTCTTTGTATTTCCCAGGCTTGCTACCTGTGATTTACTTTTACTTTAAAACACTTTCCCATAAACAGGGTTTATTAGGTGGTCTCTATCTACCTGCAAGGAGAGAGGCCAGTACCCTAATTGAGAAAACTCATTCTAGGGGTGGTCGGAATTTGAAAGACTATAATGGAAACTTCACCTTCCACATGAGGCTCTAGGCCGATCAGCTCCAGAGACTTTCTTTGTTAGAGTAATGGATGCGAGAAATGATTTCTCATTGGTGAAATGAGTGGTGATCAAGATGTGTGTATCGACCGAAATATTGTACAGGCATTCCCACCCATGCGTGAACAGGGCGTGAGAATCCAGCGAGCCCAATAGCCTATGCAATTAGGAGCGGCGCCTGAGGCTTGATTCGGAAATTGTCCTGGGTCCAGCTGCTGACTCAGAGGATTCTCCTTGTCTGAATCTGGCTGGAATGTTAGCTGAATCCTGCTGCTAAATTACTGCCTCTTTGCCTCTAGTGAACCATCCATGCAAGGAGCTGTTGCAGCACTCAAAGGGGCCTAGAGCTGGGACTTTATCAAGCTCATAGTACAGGTTATATGACTCCTTTTGTGTCTCCTGGCTAAAAAAAAAAAAAAAAAAAAAAAGTTTGTTTATGCAGCAGAATTTGATCTGAGCCCTGCTGCCATTAAAACCTGAAGTCATGATTGTCCCAATCTAAGAGATCCTAACCCTCCCAACTTTCAGCTATCAGAGGCTGTCAATATCGTCCCAAAAAAGCTTACTGTGGGTGATGATATTGGCAAAAATCAGCTCACAACACCCCTCTAGTGCAGTGCCCAGCACAACAACAGGCATGCAGTGGGTAGACTGTCAAACCATTAATTAAATTAAGGTTTTGACCCAAGGTGAGATAAAGGATTATAGTTGCATATGGGCTAATAAGAGGAAGTTAGAGATTTTTGGAGGAAGGTACTTCCGTTTCCTCAAACATGAGATAGAATGGCTACTTTCTTCTCCAAGAAGTTCTTGGAGACATGAGGAGAATGAATCCTGGCCCCCAACCAGATGTGGCACAATGGAATTATATTCTGGCCTCCACATCTTCATGAAGGCCTTCATTTCAGGAAGAATATTTCATTAATGTATCAGCGGGTACTTGTAATGGCAATGTCTCCATAAAGAGGATGACGCTTCCAACCCTCTCAGTTAATAGAGAAGCAGAGGCCTCACAGTCTCACTGATATCCCATGACAACCGGCACTACAATCCAGGTTGTTTGACTTTTAGTAAGGTGTCCGTTTCACCAGATGGTGGCCCTCAAAGTTGTGCATGCATTATCACAATCCCCTGAATGGTTTATTAAAACACAAATCGGAGGCACGTTGGTGACTCAGTCCGTTAAGCAATTGACTCTTGATTTCAGCTAAGGTCATGATCTCAGGGTCATGAGATTGAGTCCCGTGTCAGGCTCAATGCTGGATGTGGAGCCTGCTTAAGATTCTTTCTCCAAAAAAAAAAAAAAAGAAAGAAAAAAAAGATTCGTTCTCTCTCTCCCTCTGCCCCCCCCTTAAAAATATAATAAAATAAAAATTAAAAATAAAAGAATAAAAAACCTAGGTGCACCCCCAGAATGCCTGATTCAGTAGGTCTGGGATAGGGCCTGAGAATCTGCATTTCTAACAACTTTCCAGGTGATGCTGACATTGCTGGTCCAAGACACTTTGAGAACCCTAGCACTACCCCAGACTCCTTTCTTGCTTTTTAACCATCCCACACTTCCCCCTGCCTCATCCAAATGTTTCTGTACAATCTGTGTTGGCTCCACTTAAATCACCTCCATGAGCAAGCTGAACCAAACACATTCAAAATAGCACCCCATCTTCCCACGCTACTCAGAAGAAGCCCTGCGTTCTTATCACAGGTTTAGCAAATGATCCACCTTCAGGGAACTACAAGGATATGTATTGTTTTCTTTTCTGAAACATAGGATGTCGGAGAGGAAGAAATGCAAATTGAGCTTGGAAAAGCTTCTTGGGGCCAGATCACACTGGGTCTGGAATATCAGGTTCATAGGGTGATCAACTTGGCCCAGTTTTAGCACTAAGAGTTCCACATCCTGAGAAAGCCCTTAGCTCTGGGCACACCAGGATAGTTGCTCATTTTATAAAGTATGGAGTTTGATCTGCAACCGTAAACAATAGAACCCAGCCATTCCTTCACCATACGTGTGTTACCATGCTTCGTTCTCAGCACTATTCAGGCCCAGAGAGACAAAACAATACACCACTCCAGATCCTCATGGTCTATTGAAGGAGAAAGATAGGCAGACAACAAATGATCTTATTTTACGCTTTGTACTTTAATGGTGTTTCTGCACCAGAGTTAGATAGAAGGACCTGTGCTTTAGAAGTATTAGGAATCCAATCCAAGGGTGGGAAACTGAGAGAAACATGTCCATTTCAAGACAATGTGTTGTTGTTGTTTATAATAGGGTACGCTAAAGTTGCTCACAGGCAATAAGGTAGAGAATAAACGCAAACCATAGAGAATGGTTCATGTTGGGGAGGAGAGAATGAAACAGGGACAGTAGAATCATCTAGAGAAATTTTGGTTTTGTTTTAATGACACACCCCATGCTCCTCACTGACCCTCCATGTGAGCTGGGTTGAGGACCACTGTGTACAGCAGGAGAGACTGAGGCGGATAAGAGAGAGGGAATATTCGATAGAGATGGTCCCAGGAGAGGCAGGAGGAAGGAGAATCAATGGCACAACCATAAGGGTTAGCTTTGGACAAGTGCAGCACTTCCTATTCCTTGGAGATCCAGCTGGGAGTGTCTCTGTGATGTCCCTGATCCCCTCGTTCAAAGCCCTTTAGCTGCAGGTGCCCAGTGCTCTTTCTCTTCAAATCCCAGATGCGTCCCATCCCTGCGAAGTAAACCTGAGGAAATCACCTAAATTTCCTGAGTCGCAGTTTGCTATTTATAAAACAGAGATAGTAACGCCTCCCTCAGGAAGACTCGCAGGAGTCAAGTGGGAGAAGGTAAGTCTCCAAGACAGTGTCTAATTACATTATCTGTTCATTGAATAACTTTCTTTCTTTCATCCGTGACTTTTTCCCCTACCTCATACGAAATCCTATTTGTAGGAACACCTGGGTGGCTCAGTGGTTGGGCATCTACCTTCGGCTAAGGTCATGATCCCGGAATTGAGTCCCGAACCAGGCTCCCCAAAAGGAGCCTGCTTCTCCCTCTGCCTATGTCTCTGCCTCTCTCTCTGTGACTCTCATGAATAAATAAATAAATAACTCTTTAAAAAAAGAAACATAAATAAATCCTATTTGTAGATCCTTCTTTCCCTTACCTGTGAATATGTAACACCCTCTCCAGAAAGTGCTCATCAATTTTGCATTACAATTTCAGGGGACTGACTGACCACTTTGAGCCCATCCATGGAATTTCCCAGCTTCAGAGCTAGGAATCTATGAAGCTGGATTATTTCATTTTAAAATGTATAATTTGCACACATTTATGTTTTCATTGTCATTCTTGCATTAGCATAATATATATAATGTTGGTATGTAAACTATAGTATAGTTAGTATCTGTACATATACTATAGCATGTGTATGTTTTAAGGCAAAGACATATTTTGGGGTCTTCTCCAAATCACTTAAAGACACCCTAAAATTACAACCCCCTCAGAAGAAATTCATATTTTAAGTAAGTAGGGTTTAAATAATAAAAGAAAGTACTAGAATTTCACGGTGACCAGTACCTGGGGAACACTGGCAGACAGGAGGCATTTTAGGGCTTCCTGGAGGTCTTTGTAGTACCCTTGAAATCACCCGCATTGGGCAGCTGTCTGCTTTTTCACTGCCTAGGCAGAGCCCCGAGGGGAAGGAGGAAGAGAATGATTAGTATTATCCTAGCCCACAAAGACAAAGAGACAGGAGTTATGGCTGCTCAACACTTCAGACCTCCATAGCCTGCCATCATCCATCCCCCCTTAAACAAATGCTGGTTGTCATCGAAATGATGATTATTACTATGCAGGCCAGATCCTCTGATGAATCAAAGCTGATGAAACACTCCTCTCAAGTAAAGAGACTAAACTATTCCCAGGTGGCCTGATTTATTCCCTGGAAGTTGTGGTTTTCCAAGTGGAACCCTGATCGCTGAAAAGCATTCCCTCATTGCATTAGGATGGAAAGTTAACCCCGAACGTGTCTCTGGAGCAGGAATGCAGGGATGGATACAGGTGCCCATGTGGGTGACCAGGCAAGAACGCAGCAGCTCCCCCATGAGCATCTTGCAGCAGTGTCCACAGACCTGAAAGTGCATGAGAATCTAGGAGGGCCTGTGAGAACTTTCCTGCACCCCATCCCCAGAGATCTGGATACCACAGGCAGGGGTAGGCCCTGTGGATTTGCATCTCTAACAAGCTCCCAGGGATGGCTGTGCTGCTGGGGCGGCCATCCCTGGTCAGAGACCCCTGACCTAGGTCACATTAATTCTCTCCCCCCTTGTCTCTCTCCCTCTGTGCTCCCTGCGTCAGCTTTTTTACTCTGCTGCCTGCTAGAACGATCTGTCTAAAATCAGAGTATATCGTTCCCTTATTCAAAATAATGTTGGCTTCAAACCCCAGTGAACTCTACAGCAGAATTCAAATGGCTTAACATGGCACAAGAAAGTATATAGTACAGCAGGCCAAATTTGTTTGGTTTTGTTTTGTTTTATGTTTTGTCTTGTTTTGTTTTCCGCCCCCAATTGCACCAACGCAGGCATGTGCACATCTTCACTCCAGGCCTTCGATTTCGACCTTTCAGAGGAAACGTGAAGATGCTCCAGGCCACACCAGGTCATACCAGGAGCTGAGAAGTGACCCTCCCAACCACACTCTGTCTCCTGGGTTCACCTTCCATAAGACCCCCACTCACAGCTCACACCGCTGCCTTGCTCCACCATGCTGGCCCCTCTACTGAAAATCCAAAAACCACAATTTTCAGGGAAATTCTTCAATTCTTAAGTTTTAGCATTTTTATTTCAAGTAAAAATTGTGAATATATTTTCCTTAAAGGATAGATTGATCTGAATATCTTTGAAACCTAAGCTTATTGCAGGATTTATTTAAGTGCTTGTTACATATGGAGACTGGCCCCTCTCTCTATATGTATATTAATGTATACAGGTATATAGAAACACATGCACAGACAACATTCTTGAAACCTAATTCACTTGCTCTGTTAACAGCCTCATTGGTACTCTCTTATCTTTCAAGAATGGTATGGTTGGCTGCCTTTATGGCCTCATTTAGCATCTCAAAATGGGCACTTCTTTTTTGAGAAGGGTTACACTATGACTCAGCCACTTAGTTAATCTGACTAATTAGCATCCTGTCACCCATTAACAGCATTAAAAACAACAACCAGAGCTCTAAATACTTCGCAGATTTCCAAACAGACCTTTTCAGTGTCAAGGACATTTGTTGCTCCCTGACCTTGGAGAACTTCTGGCCTAGTTAATACCCCAGAAGAAGCCCTCCTACTCTCCTTAATAGAGAAGGCATCATTCTAAATGGCCTCCTAAATAGTCAGCCTCCTAAATTGTACCACCCTTTCAGAAATACAATTCCAAATTAAAATTCTGCGTCAGGAGGAAAACATTAACCAAATTGCAACCGTTCTTATGAGCCTCATTTAACTCAGGTGCGTAAAGTTGAGAAAGCAAATTTACATAAAGCTTGTTTTGAGTTTTGATGTTTCTTTTGGGGGGCGGACATGGAGGGAATTTATATATTCATAACTGTGAACGGGCTAAAGCTAAAATTTAGATATAAAGTTACAAAATTAAAATTCAGCATTTGCTCCAGGGCAGTGGGGAGAAAGAAAGGGAAAGCTAGCTAAATATTGAGGAAGCATAACAGTGTGTGGATTGCATGCCATGCAAATTTATCAGGTTTTCCCTTACTCAAAGGGGGAAACTTAAAACAGCACCTTCACCGAATAAAAGCAGATTCAAATTACCCAAGAATCAAAGCAGTTTTTAGTATTCTTAAATCCTCATTTGTTTTATGTACACCTTTTCTGTAAAATGTGAGGGGGGAAATGAGCCACTGAGTCATCTCAGAAAAACGCTGATACTCATTCAATAAATATGCTCGTGCGGTTTCTCCGGCTTCTATGTTGAGGATAAAAAGATAGACATGATCTCTGATGTTGAAGAGCTCTCATCAAATGGAAGACAATCACAGGAGGAGCACCATAATGGAAATAGGCAGACAGGACCAGAGAAAATTAGAGACCCACCTGCAGGCAAGGAGGCTGGTCAGGGAATGTGTTCCAGATGACTCAGAAAGTGAATCTTGAGTTTTCTTCTCTGCTTCCTTTCTAGTGTTTTCTTTTCGTCTCATCTAGGTTATTTATTTAGTAGTTACTGGGTCCCAGGTATTATACTAAACAAGTTATATATATTTATATTTTTTATATTTTTATATTTTATTTATATATGTATATATAAATATATATTTATTATATATTTTAATATTTTTTTTCAATTCTTCTCCCCAAAATCGTAGGCAGTAGGTTTTAATATTATTCTCTTTGTTATGAGCTGAATTGTACCTCCCAATCATTTATTGAAGCCCCAAACCCCTGTACCTCAGAACATGACTATATTTAAAGATAGGGCCTTTAAAGAGGCAGTTCAGGGGTGCCTAGGTGGCTCAGTCTGTTAAGTGTCTGCCTTTGGCTCAGGTCATGGTCCCAGGGTCCTGGGATTGAAACCCACATTAGGGTCCCTGCTCAGCAGGGAGTCTGCTTCTCTCTTCCTCTCCCTCTGCCTGCCACTCTCCCTGCTTGTATGCACTCTCTCTCTGTCAAATTAACAAATAAAGGTCTTTAAAAAATAAATAAAGAGGCAGTTAAGTTAAAATTTGGTCATTAGGGTGGGCTCTAATCCAATAGGACTTCTCCAATCTAAGAAGTGTTGAGTAGAACACAAGCAACACAGAAGGATGGACGCAGCAAGAAGGCAGTCATCTGAAAGCAAAAGAGAGACCTCAGAAGAAACCAGCCCTGGACTGCTATCCTCCAGATCTCAGAAAAAATACATTCCTGTTACTTACGGCCACTCAGTGTGTGGTATTTTGTTATGGCAGCCCTAGTAAACCAACACACCTGGTTTCTGGACTCTAGATACATATCCAACTGCCACAAAAACAAACTCAGCCATTCCCCCAAATCTATTCTTTCTCAATTCCCACTCTTGGTGAACTGTGTCCAGTCATCCAAGCCAGAAGCATAGGTTATATCAGTTTAACTTCAGGATTCCAGCTACAGAAATCACAGAGATCATTATCATTATTTACATTCAAGTTTCATCATCCCTTACTTAATCTCTTTGAGCTTCAATGTCTTCAACCATAGAAATGAAAAAAAAAATCATAATATCTGCCTGAAGAGGTTTTTGTGAGGGTGCAATTTAAGAGCCCCCCAAGACCACCATCAGGTTCAAGAGTTGACTAAAACTCACAGAATTCAGAAAAGCCAGCATAATGACAATTATAGTTTGTTACAGTGAAAGACACAGACTAAAATAAACAAAAGGAAAAGGTACATAGGGCAGAGTCTAGGAAAGACCAGGCATGGAGCTTTTAGCTGTCTTCTCCCAGCAGAGCCACACAGACAGTATAACTTCTTTCTTTTCTTTTTGAAAATTGTTATTTTGGGACACTTGGGTGGCTCAGTAGGCTAAGCATCTGGTTCTTGGTTCCAGCTCAGGTCATGATCTCAGAGTTGTGGGACTGAGCCTTAGTCAGGCTCCACGCTCAGTGCTGAGTCTACATGGAATTCTCTCCCTATCCCCCTGCCCCTCCTCCTGCTTACACCTGTGTACACGTGCACACAGACTCTCTCTAAAACTATTAAATAGATAAAATCTTTTTTAAAAAGCTGCTCTAAAAAACATTTTTATTTTTAAGTAATCTCTATACCCAATGTAGGGCTCAAGACTAAAAACACTGAGATTCAGAGTCACATGCTCTACCAACTGAGCCAGCTGCCCCTACCTTCTTTCTTTTCCTAACTATCTTCTTTTTCATATCACTGCCTTTATACAGAGTAGAGGAAACTATAATAATGAAATGATAGGAAAATACATAAAAAGAACAGGTCCTTTGAAAAAAGAGCCAATAATACTTATCAAAAAAGTAGTCTTTGGAATTACAAATCCAATGGATATCATAAACATCAGATTAGACACAGAGAAAGAAAGATTCCATTTTTAATTACATCCTAAATTTGTGCACATTTATAAGGAAACATGCAAAACATTGCAACCCTGCTTGAAATAGTGAAAAACTACAATCAATAGTAAATGTCTGAAATATAATAGTGTATTTTTACAGTGGAATACTATTCAGAAGTTAAAATACATGAACCACATTTACATGTATAAATTTGTATGAATGTTTAATACATTATAGTAGTGAAAAACAGAAGTTACAAAAAAGATAAAGTATTATGCCATTTATGTAAATTTTTAAAACCCCAAATATGATGCTCAGCAGTTTGTTCATTTGCATATATTGAAAATATGTACACATGGATCAGAATGGTATGCACCAGCTGTAGAATGTTCCTTACCCTATGAGAGGAGGGGTAGGGAATTGGAGAGTGAAGAATGGGATTGTAAGAGCTTCAACTGTATTAACAATGCTATATCTAAAATAAAATGCTTTGGGGCCCCTTGGGTGGTTCAGTGATTGAGCATCTGCCTTTGGCTCAGGGCATGATCCCAGGGTCCTGGGATCAAGTCCTGCATTGGACTCCCCACAGGGAGCTTGTTTCTCCCTCTGCCTATGTCTCTGCCTCTCTCTGTGTGTCCCTCATGAATAAATAAATAAAATGTTTTAAAAAATTAAAAAATTAAAAATAAAACAAAATGTTTTAACTGGAGCAAATACAGCACACAAATGCCATAGATTACATTTAAATCTGCAAATGTAAAAAATAATAATAATTATTATTATTATAATAAAATAAAATAAATCTGCAAATGTGTCAGTTTCCTTCTCTCTATTCCCCTATCCTATGCCTTTGCATCAGCAAGGATTCAACCAGAGAAAGAAAACCAATAGATTATATACACTCTACCTTTGACCCAGCAATTTCATTCCTAGGCATATACCCAAAGGAATTGAAAGCAGGGAGTCAAGCAGATAGTTGTATGCCAATGTGCATTGCAGCATCATACACAACAGCTAGATTGGAACAATCTGTGTCCATCACCAGATGACTAGACAAACAAAGCAGGTTGTATCCAAATAATGGAATATTATTCAGCCATGAAAGGGAATGAAGTACTGATATGTACTACAACACGGATGAACTTTGAAAATTTATGCTAAGTGAAATAAGCCAGACACAAAAGGACAAATATTGTATGATTCCACTTAGATGAGATATCTAGAATAGGCAAATTCACAGACAGAAAGTAGACAGGGTGGTACCAGGAGTTGGAGGAGAGGAGAATGAGAAGTTTTTGCTTAACGATTAGAGTTTCTGTTGGCAGTGATGAAAAAGCTTCGGAAATAGACAGTGATGATGGGTGCACAGCATTGTGAATGCAGTTAATGTCACTGAATCATACATTTAAAAATTATTAAAACAGCAAATTTTGTCATGTATTTTACACAGTTTTAAAAATTATTAAAAATTAACAATATAATAAAAACCATTGAATTATACATTTTAAATATGTAAATTATTTGGCATGTGAATTATATCTCAATAAAGCTGGGGGGGTGGTTAAGAAACTTATTGAAGGCATTGGTGTGTGCATTTGTGGAGGCTGATTGGGCAAGTTTGCAAAGGGGTACAGCCTTCCAGAAGGGTAGGCTGGAACTCTCTGCCAGGGGCTGATGGCACTATCCACAGAAGTTCCTTCTTTCTCGGGGAAGCCTGTTCTTAAAGGTTTTCACTTTATTAGATCAGGGCCACCCAGATTATATAAAATAATCCTCCTTACTTGAAGTTACATGGTTTTGGATTTTAGTCACATCCTCAAAATACTGTTCACACCAACACCAGATTAGTGTTTGAGTTGAATAACTGGCTGAGGCCTAGCTAAGTTGACACATAATATTGACCATCATATCGTGGTTCTTGTTATGGGTACCTCCCCTTCCTGGCCTTGATGCTGACGTGTGCTCAAATCACAAGAAATTCAATAGGGTTCAACAGAACTTAAAAGTACTATGGAAGCATTTTGAAAAATATAAATGATTTCTAATGTGTGATATGATAATTATTAGTATAATTACCCAGTGGTTTTTTTTAATATCCCCTGACAAAAGATGTGAATTAATGTATTTTAAAGGGTCCACCATAAATTCTGCATTTATCTATAAGAAAAAAGTCTTTGGGGGCCCCTGGATGGCTCAGTCAGTTAGGCATCCGACTTTTGATTTCGGCTCAGATCATGATCTCAGGGTCATATGATGGAGCCCCAGGTCAGGCTCCTTACTGACCATGGAGCCTGCTTAAGATTCTCTCTCTCCTTCTCCCCTCTGCCCCTCCCTACTACTCTCTCTCTCAAAAAAAAAAAAAAATCTATAAGCTTTGAACTTATATTGAGGATATTAAAATTAATAAAGCACAACGCTTGGCCTCAAAGAGTTTACTCCTATTTATGTAACAATAAAACACGATATTTCCTCAGGCACCAGGGGCTGGACTCCAGTGACTGCGTCTGCTCTCCAGTCCTCCGGGTTCAGAGGTCTGTGAGGTGGCCTCTACTCCTCGGTTTCAGTACCTCAGGCATCAGCATGTGCCAGTTGGAAAACTCAACAGTAAGAAATGGAAACACCTCCTACTCTTTCAGAAGGATGGCAGCCATTTCTTTCTGGTATAATTCTCCTGAGGAAAAGCTTCCTAAGGCAGAACTCCCTCAAAGAAGCAGAAGCTAGACATCTGTTTCTAATTGAGAAAACAATGGTCCTGACACCTGAAGTGACTGATGACACCTACCTATTTATTTCCTCAGCAGCTTTTCACCCCTTCCCCTAGGTTCTTCTTTTCCTCCCCTCTTTTCCTTTTCTCCTGCTTTTTCACACCCTGGGGGCCCTCATCTTTCTGCGGCCATTGTGAAGCCCCTAGTCACACTGCTTATGAGAGAGAATTCCAAAATCCTTCTCTAATCTGAAGGGTAGAGGGGTGGGGGGAAAAAAAAGCAAAGCAAAGCAAAACTCAGTTCAAGGTGACCTGGTAAGACACCGGAAGCCCCCAAATTCAGTTTCTTTTTGGTTCATTTGATGGTGTCAGTTTTTAGTGACGTTCAGTAATTATTCAAGTTGACTGCAATAACAAACCACCAATGTCTTCATTCTTTTAAGAAACTTCATGAAAAGACAACCACTACTCTAATGTTGCCGCATATTCTTTTTTAAAGCTTAGTTCTTTCTCTCCATTTTTGCTGCCTTTAATTATTGAAAGTCTTTGGGAAAAAAATCAATAATTTGCAAACTGAAACTGTACCATCTCCACCCTTACTGAGCATCAGGCAGCATGCAATCATGCGTGTAAACTTAATTGTGAACAAATAATTCAGAATTCTATTAAAATTAATTTAATTATGCTCTCAATGTTCTTCTATTGATGGAATGTGCGTATTAAGTCCTTTCGGATAATAACAGGAGTTATGAAACCTGTCATAGGAGCAAAGAGTTCTTCGTTGTTGTTGTTTAAATCATTTAATTTTTGATCCCTGTCAGAAACCATGTTGTCCAAGTGAGCAATTTCATTGCCATCTGAGAGGATAAACTGAGGCAAACAGACTATTCAGCCAGGAGCTCTGTACCAAACATTACAACATGTTCCCGTATCATTTGCCTTCTGAGCATCGAAGTATCAGTGCAATGTTGTATGCTGTTAGGCACTGCAGAACCCCAGCACTGCATATTCCCTGACATTTTAGTTGAACAAATACCCACAGGACCCTCCCAGGTGGATGTAACTTGGCTCTGGGCAATTAGTGTCCAAAGCCACATTAATGTTGTCTTCCTGAATCTGCAACTTGACAGTCTGATAAACAATAGCGCTGAGAGAGGTGTGAACTTCCACTATTTATCTCAATGGGCTGTTAACTTTGAAACCTAATTATGATCACTTAAATGCCAACACTGTTAATCATTTCACTCCTGATCACTGTACCAGAAACATCCAGCCACAGTAATGTGCTTCTTCCCAGGGCTGCTGGACTCAATTGCCACGTCCTGATGTGCTTTTTCTGAGCATCCTCTTGTTAGTAGTGTCAACCTTCGACTGTTTAAATGGGTATATTCAGGGCTTGAGCCCCTGGGTAAGGAAAGCACCTATCACACGCACTTTGTTTCTTTTAAAACGAAGAAAATAAATGTATATTTGCTGTCCTTTCATTTTGTCTGTTGGTTCTTAAACCTTGGGATTGATGAGTTTTCCTTATGGTAATCTCTTAAATCCCATGAATATTGGACATCACTGGGGATAATGTAAAATGGGAACAGAGAGGGTGATTTTCCAAAAGTCATGGAGGCAAATCCACAGTATAATTGAATTTGAGGAATTTCCAATATCACAGACTCCAACCTCCCATCTAAAGTGAGAATCATTTGAGTAGTTTCTGGGTGAGGTGGCTCACTGCCTCACATGGAAACCCATTACACTGCTTGCCTAGGTTTGCTTCTTAGAAGGTTCTTCCTTGTATTCAGTGTAATTCCCCTTTGTATAATATGTAGTCTTTGGCCCTAATTCACTTATTGCAAAGAAAATACTACTCCTCTCATCCATCTTCAAATATTTTTGACAATGGTTCTTCCAAGTCTCCCATCCTAAATGTCAGGAGTTCATTTATAACAGCCTCCTTTATTGCATACCTATTATGAGCCATGCTCTTTACATGTATTAACTCATTTAATTATCAAAACCCTATGAAGTAGTCATTTTATTATGGTTTTACAGATTAGGAAATTAAAACTCAGCAAGATTAAGCAAACACAGTCCACTCGTGTGGGACTCATATGCAGCCATGTTCCCCTACGAGGCCCAACATAGACATAACAGGATGGCATTCTTCCCCACCGAGCATAGATATAGTCAAGATTCATCTCAACCTAGGACTCTAGGCAGCCACTGTATACCTATCAATTGGCCAAAAGAATAAACACAGTTTGTCTTTCTAGTGACCAACAATGGTCACTAATCTATTTCTATTAATAATATTCTAAAATGCATATGATAAATCTCAGATGTGATGAATACAGTTAATGTGGGATGAATACACTGGAAAGGATCTAAAAAAGAAAAAAATGGCAACAGCTAAATGAAAGACCATTATTGTATGAAAAGCAAGCACTTACTAAAAGTTTAAGTCCAGGTGAGGTTGATGCAGGCAGACTGGGTCTAAGGACCCAGAGAGGGGGATCCCAGAGGACCATCCGAGAGGGTCCTTGGCTTCATGCAGGATGGAAATCAAATGTGAGCTAGCAATTTATTGAAGATGTAGAAAGAGATACAGATGGAGTGTGCGGGAGGCTTGGAAAGGCCAAGAGGGAGTCTCCTCTTCGTTCAGGGCCTGGGGGTTTTTAGACCACTGGGGTCTGGGGCACATGCCCTGTGAAGCATCCAGGAACTGGTCAGAATGAGGACAAGGTCTAATCACTTATTACCCAACACCAGGGGTCTTGGTACCCCCATGTCTAGCACTGGTAGTCTGGAATATGCCTATGAGAGCTTCATCCGGTCATTCTTACATGGTCCTTCCTTAGATGTTATCTATTCTAGAGAAATCATTAGCACCTTGTCTCTTATAAGGACATACACTATTTGCATTCTGAGGTTTGTGTAGAATGGGATGGGGGTGCAGGTCCTAGCAAGAATAGAAACCAGATAAGAAAAAAGGAAAAAAAAAAAAAACAGCTTTTTCTCTCATGGGGTCTCTACAGTGTCCCTGTCTCAGGGTATTAGCCTTAAAGGTTATGCAATTTGTTGATGTACAACACTCAGAAATTCAATAGGTAAAATCTAAGAGCAAAAGGAAACTCACTCCCTCCCACTCTGGAAGGGGTTTAATGGTCATTTGTTGCAGTTTAGGAGAGGGCTGCATAATATGCATTATTTTGTCCGGAAAAATCACCTAAAAATTAGAGGATGTTGCTTCACATTAGAAGGAAAAAAACAGATGCAAGAAAAACAGAAAGGAAGGGAGAAGGGGCTGCACCTGAGTTCACTACAGGCTAAGACAGGACTTCATTTTAACTTATGGAAAATTGGAATACAATAGAAAATAAAAATCAGTACGAAGTGGAAGGAGGGTCCTCTGGGAAGCAAAAGTTCTTATCTTCCCTAAGGTAAATATGGAAAATAGCCTAAATATTTACCTTTCTAACAACCTCTCCCTCCCAGACCAGAGGCTCTGTTTAATCTCATAGAACAGACCAATGCAGTGGATCTTGAAGCCTGGTCCTCAGACCAGCAGGATCAGTGTTATTTGGAAACTTCTTAGAAATGCAGATTCTCAGCCCCACCCCAGACCAAATGAATCTGACACTGTCTGGGTGGCTCCTGAGATTAAAAGAACAAGCCCTTCAGGGGGTTCAGATGTTCACCAAAGTCTGAGGACCACTGGTCTATTGAAGTCTAGAGTCAATGCACCAGGACTGGCCCAGCTGCAGCCAATATTGTTCCTATTTGAAACCAACTATCGTTCTCTGGATCTGTTACCATTAATCCAATTGCAAAATTAAAAAGAAGGAAATCCATGCACCCATATTTGAAATCTGTGCTCTGATGCGCCACTGACCAAACCCTGCCTGGGAGCCTGCATATTTTGGCTACTTTTTCACACAGTGTCCTGAGTAAGCCCCGTGCCTGAGCTGCTAAGCAGAAAATTTAGGGAGAGATGAGATATGTGCCTGAAATTTTAAATAGCTTGAATAAAACCTCTGGGTTCAAACTTTCAAGTATATGCCTCTTGCATGCAATTTAGGTAAACATTCCTAAAATCTCCTTCTGGAAAACCCAAATTCTTTCTCCCCAAAATCTGAAAATGCATAGTAATCAGGATCATTTTATTTAAGTAAAATTATTGTCATTTGTACATTCTCCAATAATCCCTTTTTCTGAATAAACTAAGAGCATAGTTTCTTCAATAAACTGCTACAATTTTCCCAAATAAGTGTCATTTATTCCAGAATAGCTCTTCTTCTAAAATCCTGTACCTCTTGACACTTGGTAGGTTCTTCTGTTGAAAGATGTATGTCAAGTTCTAAAATAACAGCAAACCCAGATGGAGTGATCTTCCCCTGTGTTTATTTTATCCATTAAAATGAGTTCACATCCCTTAAGGGCACCAACCAAGGCAACCCAGCAAAGTGTCTTTCTATTTTGCAAACTTAAATTGGAAGCCCTGCTTCAGGATGTTCTTAATCAGAACTACGTTACATTTCTAGCCTGTGTAGAAGAGTCAAATTCTCGTTTACACATTTTATTTGCTGTCTAACAGAAATACACCACATCTTCTAAGACTATTCATTATATAAACTTCTTGAAAAGATAATTCAGAACAAAGCAGTCAGTTGCTCTGCTCACAAGACAAATTCAAGAGATTCCCTGGAGGATTCTCTCCCAACAATGAGAGACTCAGGCAATGGAAAAGACCATCTTCCTGGGTTCAAACCACAGCTCTTAGGTACATTACTTAACTTTTCCATCTATTTCTTTTTTTTTTTAAGATTTTATTTATTCATTCATAAGACATACAGAGGGAGAGGCAGAGACATAGGCAGAGGGAGAAGCTGGCTCCCTACAGAGAGCCCGATGTGGGACTGGATCCCAGAACTCCAGGATCACGCCCAGAGCCAAAGGCAGATGCTCAACCGCTGAGCCACCCAGGCATCCCTCCACCTGTTTCTTAATCCATAAAATGGAGGTAATTATAGGAAGCATTTCAGGAGATTGTTGGGCAAAATAAGTGAGATAATACCTAATACATGTAAAGCATTTTATACAACGTCTGATTCAGAATAAGCATTTAAATGTTATTATTACCTTTCTGTTATTACCATAGCCAGGAGTATTAAAAGGAATATTCTCAGCTGTCACAGAATTCCCCATTAGAGTAGGCCCCTAAAATTTCCAAACCCTAAAAAAAAAAAAATGCAACTATAGAAAAAAATTATAGAACATGATACATGATACTACATGAATTATGAAAAACTAAATTTCTTGGGGTACCTGGGTGGCTCAGTCAGTTAACCATCCACTCTTGATTTTGGCTCAAGTCATGATCTCAGGGTCATGAGCTCGAGCCCAGCCTCGAGCTCCACACTGAGCATAGAGCCAGCTTGGGATTCTTTTTCCCTCTCCCTCTGCCCCCTCCCCCCCTCTCAGATAAATAAAATCTTTTTTAAAAAACACATTTCTATTTATTGTAACATTTAAGGGTCATATATAATATATTTCGTATCAAAAAGGCACCACAAACAAATAAGTCCCATCTTGTGGGAAAATCAAACCCTATCACATCAGACTATCCTCTTTCTCCTTCTTTGCCACCACATCAATACCACCCTAGTCTCAATAAGACTGAGAGAAGCTCACATAGTGTATTTGAATTTCAGCCAAATATTTAAGGGCCCTGTCCTGGGGCCCTTATGGACAAAATGTAGAAATCTTGTCTAAGAGCTAGAAGTAAAGGCAGGTTGGTAGATTTGCAAGTAAAGAACTTTAAGTAATTAGAAGAATTTGATTCCTGCTGGAGTTACACAGATATAGAGTCAAAAACCAAGTCCAGCACTTGCTAGCTGGGTTACCATTATTAAAAGTTAAATGTGGCAAAACATGCAAAGAATCATTTTAATGGCAGGTACCTGGTCGATGTTCCTTCTGTTCCCCCTGTTAAGTGATCCATGTCAACCCACAGGAAATTCTTTAAGGCTCAAGAGCTTGTCTTCAACCCCGTCTTCTCCACATTTCCAATCAATTACGTGGATGAAGGTGTCAGTGGCACAAAGCTGGGAGAAAAAGCTAATATACTGGATGGTTTAAAACAGTATTCCAGAACTCTGGACAGCTTTAGAAATATGGCCTATTTCAAAATCACAAGATAACATTAAATAGAGATAAATATAAAGTCCTCTACTTGGTTCCAGTTTCCAAAAGCTTAACTTTACAAATTACAGGATAGATAAACTCAGACCTGCGTTCAAAAAGAGGGGAGTTTAGAATATGATTCAGAGTTGAATATGATTCAGTGTTTTTGCAAAAAGTAAATTGTAAAGGTCTTTAAATATCAAGCTATGGGGCTGTGACAGTCCAATCTGTTTTCCAGATTCCAACTTGACTTAAATCCTAGATTTTTGTGTGCAGAGGAACCATATCTAATACTATTGGATTGCTGCCTATTTTAATACACTTTACATTTCCAGAGTGGCATTTGGCATGTAGTCCCATTGCATTCAGATGAGGGAACTTGAAACAGAAGGCCTTTCAAAGGGACTCCACTGGCATCAACCACTTACTCTGGAGAGATGGAAGGCACCTTCCTTACCCTCTGAAGCTGAGCGCTCCCTCTTGCTCTCATCATCCTCCCCTGCTGCTGCTGCTCAAAAGCTATTCTTACATTCTCCAATTATTAAACAATTTCATTAAAGAAATTAAATTACATTTAAATTATTGACATTTAAAAAGACTTCATGTTAATAATATCAAATAGGAGAGAGAGAAAAGGACATACTTAAAAACCAATTATCTCGACTGAATTCAATCTTACAATTTCCCTGCAATTCATAAAATGATTCCAGCTGTGTTTCTTTTGGTTTTTGATGCTAGGAGTATTTTAGTGAACAGTCCCATGTCTTTCTTGATTCCCCTTAGGAATCTTTGTAGCAAAATCTCCAGTTTTTCCTCTCTGAAACTTCAGAGTGATCACGTGATAAATTCAAAAGACTATAGTGCTATTGTTAGAAATACAAAAGGCAATGGGCCTGAATCTCCCCTCTGAGTTTAGGAAGTGCTGACTTCAGATTCCAGAGCCTGGAGGCAAGAGGAGCTGCCTTGCATCCCTTCCCCAACCATAAATTTTCCCTTCTGGGTATGCTCTCCCTGATTCCCTGATCCCCCACATCTTGCCTGCTGTATCATTGAGCTCTCTTGCCTGGTAATTACTGGTTCAGATATGCCCTGGACTCTGGAGACAACCTTATCTTCTTCCTGGGGTTTTGGGGCATTTTATGGCCATCCTGAAATTCTTCAGCATCAATGCAGCCTAACTCCTAGTCTTCCCAAAGCCTATTGCCCCAGTCACTCGGCTTCTGATTCCAAAAATCCCAAACTCTGCTAGAGTCTGTTTGGTTCCCCTGTGTCTGAATCCCTTTCCCCACAGCATGACCACCTCCTTGGTCCCTCTTGACTAGGACTGTCTTTTATTCGATGAGCTCAGCTCTTAACCTGCTCCCCAAAAGCCACTGCTCTTCTACTTTGAACTCATGAAAGTCATGAGAGGTATAGGGAGGGCTATAATTTGCTTGCTGCTGTCCTTGGAGTTTATCACGCCACCCAGTGGTTCCATCCTTTGTTTTCTCCTAAGGTAACCAGTGACTTCCTAATTACCAAACTCAATAGAAAGTCCTTAGTTCTCATTTCCCTCCATTCTTTTCCAGTATCTCGCACTAACATTGTTGAACACCTCTCTTTCACGATTCTCTTTCCTACCAAAGATAAATTCACTGTCTTTCCAGCTCCCAAATATATACTTCATTTTGCAATTATAGTGACACCATCTTCTTCAGCACCCATTAAAAATCTGAGTCTTCCAAAAATTCTTTCCATCCACTCCATTCCCATATTAACCTGTTACAAATCCCATTGATTTTACCTCCTAAGGGCCTGCCCCTTCTCTTGATCATCTCTGTCATTGCCTTAATCCAGTTCTCTATGGCTCCTACCAGCCTCTTCCTTCCCCTCCATCCTATCCTCTATCTCATTGCCAGGGTCATAAGTCATAGGTCATGCCAGGAGAAAATCCAGGCTTTTGTGAAGGCTGAAGATTATCCAATTTAGAGCTCCCTCCATAAAATAATTTCTTTTTCAAACATGGCAAAAACAATTGGGCTTGGGCACATTGCTCAGGATCTTCCCATTGTCTTGGAAAGTTCCATGCAGATGAGGAGCTCTGAAAAGTTAACATTATTACTTTCATGGTAAATGAATCTCCAGCAAATGCCAATCCTATGATAAAAACATTCAGTGGCCCCCCCACCAGCTGAGGGATGGTATCCAAAGTATTTTGTAAACACTTATCTGGTTATCACTATAAGTTGTATTATCTTTTCACTTTCCCTAACATACCTGCGTTCCAATTCCCTAAAAGTGTTACCATTTTCTAAATACAAGATAACTTTTTATCCTTCAATATTTTTTTACAAGCTGTTCCTGTCTCTGTAATGCTTTGCCTTCTTCTTAAGCTGAAGAAGCTTTCAAAAAGCTTTCAAAGAATAGGCAACTTTTACCTCATTTACCTTACTTGTTATGCCTTCCCAATATGATTTAGTCATTTTTCCCTGCTGGATTCATAAAACCTTTTCTTTTCCTATATTCTAATATAACTCATTGTATTGTAATTGTTTAAATTTTTTGCTTCCATCACTGGATTGTGAGGAAGAGGCCAGTTTTATTCATTTATATTCATAACACATAGTATAGTGTTGTCCCATAAAAGGCACTTAATTAATGTTTAATGAATGAGTAAATAAATGATTCTAGGTCTGATGCCTCCTGTTTCAAAACTCGCAAATGTCATGCTCTGTTCAGCTTACTTATGACCCCTTTCTGAACCACTCTGACAGATACCAACTTCTAGAACTGGTACCTGCTTCCCATCATATTCCTTGAATAACTTTATCATCTGCCAGGATTTCTGCTTTCAACTACTGAATCCATTTTTTCCTTTCCCTAAGCACAAGCTGTAGCCTGATGAAGACGTCTTTTTAGGTGTGTATCTCAGACACTATACTAAGTGCTGTTTTCTATCCATTCATTATTCACAGCAAATAATGTCACAATATAAGAGGAAGAGATGACTTGAACAACTACCAGAATAATTTGTGGTAGTAGTTATTGTAATGTGACTATAATAGGAACAAGTGTAACAATAATGGGGGAAATGACTCCATCCTGGCTAGAATATATTCGTTTTTCACTTTGGAAAAGTTTTCTAGTTAAAAGAAGATGGAAGAGAATCATCTCTGCTTTTTATCTATGGGTTTTTTCATAAACTTGGTCATTTTATTGGACCCTTCTCTCATTCTTGGTCAGCAAATTGAGCTAAATGGAATATTGATTGAGATCAAGTCTCCCTCAACTTGCTCCTTGGAACCAGCTCTCTTTACATTAAAACATTTTTGAGGGATGCCTGGGTGGCTCAGTGGTTGAGCTTCTGCCTTCTGCTCAGGGTGTGATCCCAGGGTCCTGGGATTGAGTCCCACATCGGGCTCCCTGCATGGAGCCTGCTTCTCCCTCTGCCTGTGTCTCTGCCTCTCTCTCTCTCTCATGAATAAATAAATAAAATCTTTACAAAGAAACCTTTTTGAGAAACAATTTTCCAAAAAGAAAAAAAAAGAGAGAAACAATTTTCCTTTGAACTGTATAATGGTAATGAGCATGCAGAGTAGAGAACGGCCTTTCTAAAGAATATCTCAACTTCAGCTGTCTGGGACTCTCAGGGAGTTTTTCATCAGGCATTTGAAATCTCAGTACAGCCTCTTACAAGCTGTGTTAATATGTGTTCAACCTCTTGGACATGTTATTTCACCTGTCTGAGCCTCTTAGCTCATCTGAGGATAAACTTGCAATTAAATAAGATGAATATAAAGCACTCAATGCAGAGTTTAATAAATGTTGATGTTATTAGTATTAACATTTATGCTCTTGGCTAACCACACACATGCACGTGCACACACACACACACACACACACACCTACAATATAGGTTGATGTAAATGCCTATCAAATAAATATCTTCTTTTTTTTAAAGATTTTATTTATTTATTCATGAGAGACACAGAGAGAGGCAGAGACATAGAGGGAGAAACAGGTTCCCTGTGGGAGCCCAATGCGGGACTCAGTCCCAGGACCCTGGGATCATGACCCAAGCCAAAGGCAGATAGACACTCAACCACCAAACCACCCATGTGCCCCAAATATCTTTATTCTGACTGCAGTTGGACAAATTTGCACAACTTAAATGTAGTACTATAGATTTTAGCTACAAAATGTATGCAAAGTCAAAATATACTAACCAAGATATGGATCAAAATGTAAAATCCTAGAGAACATATATGAACCAAATAGAAGTTTGTATTAACCATCAATGTAAAATAACTATTAACAAAATTGTTCCTGATTACAATTATTAAACTACTACATGTATTTGTTTACGAACATCTACTCGAAGTTTTCAGCATTGTATTTGGACTACGCAAGCATAATGGAATCCTCATGTTATATAAGTAGCAAGGTCCTGTGCTTCACCAAGTAATGTTCAAGACAGAGAAACTTCTTGACTTTTAATATCTTTAAAAATGTTTGTGTTTAGGGCCACCTGGGTGGTTCAGCCAGTTAAGTATTTGCCTTCAGCTCAGTTCATGATATCGACGTCCCACTGCTCAGTGGGGAGTTTGTTTCTCCCTCTCCCTCTGCTGCTCCCTCTGCTTGTACTCTCTCACTCTCTGTCTCTCTCTTTTTGTCAAATAAATAAATAAATAAATCTTTTTTTTAATTTAAAAAATAGAAATGTGTGTGTTTATCTGGCTACATTTAATTAAAGATGTAATTTTAGAATTTTGGTACATTTTCTTGTTATGTACAGGGTTTTTGAGAGCAACTGTGATTAGTATACTCCTACTGATTGACACATATTTTATATCCAACTACTAGGATCTGGCTCTTATGCTTTAAAAGCTGAAGCAAAGCAAGCGTATCCAAAACTGATGCTATACAAGTTTTACTCACTACTTTTTTAAGCACCCCCACTGTGAGTGGTATCCAGTTTTCCCTGGAGATCTGCTATGTAGAGAGGCTGTCGTGAAGCAATTCTCTGCCTGCAGAGTCCCCAGAGTAGACAAGCCAGCCATAGAAAGTGTGTTGAGATCAGCCTGGAGTTCACGATGAGAGGCAAGATTTCACTGCTCAGGAATAGATACTCCCAAAGATGCAAGTTAAACACAAACCAAAAACTATCCATAATAGGCTGAAAGTTATTTTCAAGAATTTGCCTGAATGTTTTGAAGGAAAAAAAACCTAGAATCTTTAAAAGTAATGAAACTCAAATTGTGTAAAACTCATTTACTTTAAAATGAAAGCTTTTACCAGCAAAGGATGCCCCATAGTTTAGAAGACATTATTATCCTTTCCTTAAAATTTATCCCATAGTGTTAACTGCCTTAAAATATTTATGAAATAGAGCAGAATATAAGCAATGTACCTCAGAGTTCCAACGAAAGATTTTTAGATTTCATACTTCTGTATTATTATTATTGGCTTAAGTTCCTGAGTGATAATATTCGATCAGATTTCAATCATCAAATATTTATTAAATATCTTTCCAGGGGTGCCTCGATAGCTCAGCTGGTTGAGCCACCAACTCTTGGTTTCAGCTCAGGTGATATTCTCAGGGTCCTGAGATTGAGCCCCACATCAGGCCCCATGCTCAGCTTGGAGTCTGTTTGGGATTCTGTTCCTCTTCCTCCCCCTTCCTTTCTTGTCCTTTCCCTGTGCTCAAGCATGCTCTCTCTCTCTTTCCAAAAAAAATAAATAAATAAATCTTTAAAAGAGGAAAGAACAGATCTTAAAAAGAAAGAATGTATCTTTTCTATGAGCTGATACAGAGTGATTTTTCAGTATATATTTTTAAGTTTAAAAGCAAGAAAGAAAATGTATCTTGTATACAGTATGTTACTTTTTATGTGATAAAAAAGAGAAAAATAAGAATATATAATTTTTTTGCCTAAAAGAAATACAGAAATTATAGACCAGACTCTAATATATTTTATGATCTATAATAAGTGGGGTTGGGGGGAACATATGTGAGAGGAAAGTACGGGAATGAGATTTCACTGAGTATACCTTTTTTATATTATTTAGAATTTTCAATTATGTAAGTATTTTACATATTCAAAAACTAAAATTAAACAAAAACAAAAGAGGATGAAAAATTACAAGCTAAATTGGAAAACAGACAAAAACAAAGGAAGCTAAATGTTTATCAAATTGATTGAATAATAAAATAACCTCACAGAGAAAAGAATCAATTCAAATAATTTTTTTCAAAGATTTTATTTATTTACTTGAGAGAGAGAGGGTGTGTGTGTGCATGTGCACACACAACCCTGAGGCTGGGAGAGAGGGACAGAAGGATAGGCTGACTCTCCATTAAGTGGGATGCTTGACACAGGGCTCGATCCCAGGATCCTGAGATCATGACCCAAGCCAAAGACAGATGCTTAACCATCTGAGTCACCCAGGCACCCCTCAAATAACTTTTAAACATAGTATTCTGAGTATAAATTTTTGTTATTCTGAGAACGTCATATAAACAAATTCATACAATATTATAACCTTTTGGAATGGGCTTTTCCCACTTAGCCTAAATCTTTGGAGATTCATCTAAGTCGTACTAATATGTACCAATAGTTCATTCCTTTTCATTGTTAAATAGTATTCTATGGCATGGTAGTACAAAGTATGTTTAAGTGTGTTTGTTTATTTTTAAAGATTTTATTTATTTATTTATTTACTTATTTATTTTAAAGATTTTATTTATTTATTCATGAGAGACACAGAGAGAGAGAGGCAGAGACACAGGCAGAGGGAGAAGCAGGCTCCACGCAGGGAGCCCAACGTGGGACTCGATCCCAGGTCTCCAGATCATGCCCTGGGCTGAAAGTGGTGCTAAACTGCTGAGCCACCTGGGCTGCCCAAGATATTATTTATTTATTCATGAGAGACACAGAGACAGAGAGGCAAAAGCATGGGCAGAGGAAGAAGCAGTTTCCCTGCAAGGATCCTGATGTGGGACTCAATACTGGGGCCTGGGATCAAGTCCTGAGCCAAAGGCAGATGTTCAACTGCTGAGCCACCCAGGCATCCCTATTTAAGTGTGTTTAAACATTCACCGATTGAAGGACATCTGGGTTGTCTTCAGTTTCAGGCCTCTATGAATAAAGCTACTAAACATTGATGTACAGGCTTTGGTGCGGACATAAGTTTTCATTGTTTGCAGTAAATGCCCAGGAGTGCAATTGCTGGGTCATATAGTAGTTGCATGTTTAGTGAAAAAAAAAAAAAAAGAAAAGAAATATTGAAACTGTTTTCCAAAGAGTCTATACCACTTTATGTTCCCACCAACGATGTACATGATCCAGTTTCTCCTCTCCTTGAGAGGACTTAGTAATAGGTGAGCAGTAAGCTGTCCTTATGGTTTTAATTTGTAATCCTTAATGGCTAATGATGTTGAATATCTTTTCATGTACTACTTACCATCTATATATCCTCCTCAGTGAAATATCTCTTCATATATTCTCCCCATTTTATGGTAATGTTTTTTAAAAAAAATAATTTTTCACTTAGCTGTTGAGTTTGAGAGTTCTTTATACACTCCAGATACTAGTTCTTTGTCAGATAAGCATATTTGTGTGGGTCTATTTCTAGATCTTCTATTCTGTTCCATTGGTCTAAGTGTCTCTCCTTCTACCAATATAGTCTTTATTACTAAAGCCCTATCATAAGTCTTGAAATTAGATAGAATGATCCCTCCCACTTCACTCTTTTTCAAAATTGTTTTAGCTTTCCATGTAAGAATGAGAATCTTGTTCACATCTATTAAAAAAATCTTGCAAGCCTTTTAATATGAATTACATCAAACATGTATAACAGTTTAGGGAAAATTGACATCTTTACTATGTTGAGTCTTCCAATCTATGAACATAATAATCTATTTCTCCATGTATTTAGATCTACTTTGACATTTTTAAATTAGCATTTTGCAGTTTTCAGGAAATAAATCCTGTACATGTTTTAAAAGAGTTACACCTAAGTCTTTCATGGGGTTTTTTTGAGTGATTGTAATGGTATTGTTATTTAATTTAAGTGTCTGTATGTCCATTGCTAATATTTAGAAGTACAACTGACTTTTATATGTTTATCTTGTGTCCTGTGACTTTGCTAACAGCTATATTATTTATAGCTAGTTTTGATTCCTTGGGATTTTCTACTGATACAATTATGTAATATGCAAATAAAACCAGTTATATATCTTCCTTTTTGACCTAAATATCTTTTATTTCCTTTTCTCAACTTATTGAATTGAATAGAATGCTCAGTGTTACGTTGAGTAAGGATGGTAAAAGCAAACATCCTTGCTTTCTTTCCAAAGTTAAGGAGAAAACATTTAACCTTTCACCATTAAGTTGTATTACCTGTAGGTTTTTTGTCGATGCTCTGTACCACATTGAAAAAGTTCCCATTATTCCTATTTTTCTGAGAGTTTTTATCATGAATGGGTATTGAATTTTGTCAAGTGCTTTTTCTGCATCCATGTATGATTGTGTGGTTTTTATTCCTTCGCTCACTAATATAGTGTATTACACTGATTGATTTTTGAATATTAAACCAGCTTCGTATCCCTGAAGTAAACTCCATTTGGTCATGGTGTACAATCTATTTTATGCTGTAGAATTTGTTTGCTAATATTTTAAGGATTTTTGTGTCTATATTCATGAGCAATATTGTTCTCTATTTTTTTTGTATTGTCCTTAATTTGGTGTCAGTTAAGACTAGCTTCTTAAAATGAAGAGAAGATTGTGTAGAGAGAGATTGTACAGAGAGATTTTGTAGAATTGTTAAACTTCTTTAATATTTTATAAAATTCTCCAGTGAAACTGTCTGGGCCAATAGATTTCTTTTTCAGGAGTTTTTGGGGATTTTTTGTTTTTGTTTTTTTGAAGATTTTATTTATGCATGAGAGACACACAGAGAGAGGCAGAGATATAGGCAGAGGGAGAAGCAGGCTCCCTGTGGGGAGCCCAATGCGGGACTAGATCCCAAGACCCCAGGATCACAACCTGAGCCAAAGGCAGGTGCTTAACCACCGAGCCACCCAGGTGCCCTGTTTTCAGAGTTTTTAAATCACAAATCAACTTATTCAATAGTTAATAGGGATACTCAAATGATCTATTTCATTCTAGGTGAGTTGTGGTAGTTTGTGCTTTCAAGGAACTGGTCCACTTCACTTGAGCTGTTAAGTTTATGTGTGTTGTGCTGTTTGTGATATTCCCCTACTATCCTTTTAATATGTTCTGGGTCTGTAGTGGTATCCACTGTTTTGTTCCTGATATTAATAATATGTGTCTTTTCTCTTGATTGGTTTTGTTTCTGTTTTTGGTCCATCTTGTTACAGATTTTGATCTTACTGACCTTTCAGAAAACTAGAATTGTGTTCCATTGATTTTCTCTATCACTTTCTGTTTTCCATTCCACGGATTTTTCTACTCCTATCTCTATTACTTCCTTCTTTCTACTTGCTTTGAGATTATTCTGCTCTCTTTTTCTGAATTCTTAAACTGGAAGTGAGATTACTGGCTTGAGTCTTTTCCTTTTTCCCAAGGCATGCATTTAATTCATTTAATTTCCATTTTAGCATTACTTTACCTGTGTTCCACAAATTTTGGCATGCTGTATTTTCATTTTCATTTCGTTAAATTATTTTTCTATTTACCTACAGATGTCCTCTTTGACCCATGAGTTATTTAAAAGTGAGTTGTTTAGTTTTCAAGTGTTTGGAAAGCTTTTTGCTATCTTTCTGCCAGTGATTTCCAGATTGATTCTATTATTATTGGAGAATAGATCACCTGTATGATTTGGGTTATTTTAAATTTGTTGAAGTTTGTTTTACTGCCCCCTTTTTCTTCTTTCAGCTATTCTTTCCTACTTTCTAATGTTCCAGAATTTTTGCTTTTACATTTCCTTTTGCTTAGAGAATTTCCTTTAAGCCATTCTTTTAAGGTAGGTCTGCTGGTGATAAATTATCTTAGTTTCCTTTTATCTAGGTTGATAGTTCTTTTGTTTCAGCACTTGAAAATGCCACCTTTTTTCCTGGCCTCTATAGACGTAGAGGAGAAGTGCGCTTATTCAAATTATTTCCACCTACAGAAAAATTCCAATAATAAATGTAAAAGGAATGACTGAATTTTTTAAAATCACCAGTTAATAATTGGTGATTTATAATCACCAATATAATACCTAATTCTGGTAAGAATCATTAATAAATGTAAAAATTAATGAGTGAACAGTATATATACATCTCTTTCTGGAGAAAGTGGTGATGGTTGCACAATGATGCAAATGTGCTTAATGCACTAAAGTCACAACGGTAAACTCACAAGTGACTAAAATGCTTTTAACTTACATATACATTCTATGACGGTTTTTAAAATCTCGTCATTGGGGATCCCTGGATGGATCAGAGGTTTAGCGCCTGCCTTTGGCCCCGGGGCGTGCTCCTGGAGTCCCAGGATGGAGAAGCAGCCTGTATGGAGCCTGCTTCTCCCTCTGCCAGTGTCTCTGCCTCTCCCTCTCTCTGTGTGTCTCTCATGAATAAATAAATAAAATCTTTAAAAAAAGAAAAGAACTCATCATGAAGAAATAATCAGGAAATTTCAGAATATGGAATATTTTATAACACAATGGACTTGAACTATTCAAAAAAAGCAGTGTCATGAAAAATATGAAAAGATGGAAGGATTTTTGTGCAGACTTAGATCAGTGGCACAGAGCATGAACTTTAATTGAATCCTAAATTTCTTTTTAAAAAGCTATAAAAGAGGGGCTCCTGGATGGGTTAGTTGGTTAAGTGCTTTCAACTCAGGTCATGATCTCAGGGTCCTGGGATAGAGCCCATGTCGGGGTCCCTGCTTAGTGGGGAGTCTGCTTCTCCCTCTCCCTATGCTGCTCCCTCTGCTTGTTCTCTCTCTCTCTCTCTCTGTCAAATAAATACATAAAATATATTTTAAAAAATCCTTAAAAAGCAATGAAAGATATTGGTGATAATCAGGGACATTAGAAGATCTGTTATATATAGGAATATATAGAATTATGTCAGCTTTGTGGTAATAGTATTGTGGTTATGAAGCAGGTGTATGCTGAAGTAGTTATGAACTGTGGTGTGTTATCTACAACTTACTTTCAGACAGTTCAGCGAAATACAAATATAGGCAGAGAAAGAAGAAATGTGGCAGCATGTTAGTAATTGGTGACTGTAGGTAAAGGGCAGATGGGTAGTCATTCAACCCACCTGTTCCACTGTCTTGAAAGCCTGATTTTTCAAAATTAACAATTTGGGTTGAGAAATACTATTTGCTGACTTTTGTTCATTATGGCCAATGGAACAGGAGCAGGAGCAGGGAGCCCTTCCAGTCCCTACTCTAAATATATAAAAATTCTGGATAAATGTTTTTTTCCTTAATACATGGTTAGGCTTGAAAGTAAGAAAAAGAAGGCTCAAGTTCCAGAAATGAACAGAAGTGAAAGGCAAATTTTTGAATAGAAGCTGAACTAAACAATAGCCCAAGTACATCCAGACCATGAATGGATGTTGGAGACTGAAGAGAATGAGTCCCCCCACCTCCCCTCCTGTGAAGGGAGCAGTTGGACTAACTTTCTGTGACCCAGGAAGGTGGAATTTTTTTTTAATTTAAAAAAAAGAAGAGCACTTCACCCTCCCAGAGTCTTCATGGCTGCCAGCTAGCTATCTGTCTAGAGATGTGAGTGGGAAAAAAGGGGAAGAAATCAGAAACCCAGCCCAGCCCCATGAGTGGAAAGGAGCCACGTCCCCACTAGTCCAGAATCTATAAAATCCCAGCAAAAAAAGGAATGGAAAGGAGCCCCACAGGAGCACCTTCACCATCCAATACAAGAATACAAGCCAGGCTAAGGCAGAAATAAGGGAATTTATTACTATGTTATTTGGCTCTGCTTTAAACAAACAAACAAACAAACCACAACTCTCAGCTCCCGGCTGAATGTTCCTAGAATTTCTTTTGCCTCTTTGCAGGCCTGAGAGGGGAGAAGATATGTGAGGGTGGTTGTGGCCTCTCCTCCCTAACCTAGCTCTGAAAATACATTTTTAACCCCAAGCATCAAATTTTTCTGCATGGCCCTAGAGTTCCTGATTATTAAACAATCCGTTTCATTTGGAAGGGGCAACGTCATTTTGCTTTTTATTTACAAACAAAGGGACACAGCTTGCTTCCTGTTTGTGTAGATCTGGGGATCTTTCAATTCTTCATGGAGATGCACTGCACCTTCTCTTCCTGCTTGGGTTTAGCATTTCTGAAAGTGACTTCTTCCCCCAGACCTGTTTTTTATGTTCTGATGATTTACTGAAGAACATATGCTTCCAGTTCAATGACCTTTCCTTATCTCTTAGCATTTTCCTCATCACTGTTCTGTAATGTACTAAGTGCTGCTTCTAGCTCCTAACATGTGACAGCTTGCAAGAATGAAGGATACTTATACACACATCTCCACTTAAAACAGCACTACTTTTTACATTTTATATTTCTTTTTCTTTTTTAAGTAGGCTCCATGCCCATCGTGGGGCTTGAACTCACAACCCTGAAATTAAGAGTTGCTTCTTACTTTTCCTAAAGCACTAGATATTGGCCTGATTGAAATCCCATTTTGAGTATGAGAGAATGAAGACTGGTTTTAGGGAATGTCAGTAACGATGGTACCTGTATTTGGCTTTTATTCTATTCCTTCATCAATCATTGCTCAGCTCAGAGCTGTGGTCTCCTCTCAGGACCTGTATTCTTTTCCCAAGTTAGTCTAAATCGTGGCCCCTCCTCTAGAACCTTCAATGATAGATGCTCACTGGCAAGTCTGCTCTCTTGCTGGACAATTATAATTATCAGGAAATCTGGTCTGGAAGTGATCTGAAAACTGTTCTCCTACAATTTCCATAGGTAGTACTAACTCTGCCCCTAGAGATACAGCACATCCTTATAATTTGCGGATGCATATTTGCAAATTCACCTACAAGCTAAAATATACTTGTATCCCAAAAATCAGTACTCCCAATGCTTTTGTAGTCATTTGCAGACTTGTGCAGAGGCATGAACATTTGAGGAACCCAACACACACATTCCCAACTAAGGTCAAACAAGGGGACACTCTGCTTTTCTGTTTCAGCTGTCACATTACATGCAAGTGTTCTTTGTGCAATCCATTAATGCCACATTTTGCTTTTTTTATGTGCTTTTTGTTGGTGAATTCACTGCTTAAAATGACCCCTGAGCATACTGCTGTTCAGAGTTCCTAAATGCAAGAAGGCTGTCATATGACCTACAGAGAAAATGTGTGTGTTAGAGAAGCTTTGTTCAGGAATGAATTACAGCACTATTGGCCATGAATTCAATGTTAATAGACCAACATTAACAAAAACACATAAAATGAGGTTATGTGTTGATTGGTTGATAAATATGTTGTGACCAGAAGCTACTAGAAGCCTAACCTTGTATTTCCCCCAGGAGCAATGGTTCAGTATTCATTAATTCAGTATTCTTGGCAACTTTACAGAACATACCTATTATGAATAATGGGAATCAACTGTTCTTCTTCATGCTAGCCAATACTTCACTTGCTTTCAGAGAAAATGGCTCATGTGGGTTTCACTTCTCTAGAGATGGGATAGAAGGGGAAAGGAATAGATATTAGTGAGGAGAAATGGGGGGAAGTTATGGTTGTAAATCACTGTTGAATTTTTCCAAGTTCTTATTAGGAATATAGAGTATTCCCCTCAGGACATGATGAGAGTCAGTGAATAATTAGGAGTATTCCAATAATAATTGTCTTAACGATCACCTTGCCTTTGGTGCACTTTACATTTTATAAAGTATTTCCATGGGCATTATTTCATTTGCTTTGCACTTACAGCCCCACTGTGAGATAAGGAGTGGGATTATCCCTATTCCCAATAAGGAATTGAGAGCCTTTGAGGGGAAGCAGATGGATCAGGCCTCTCAGCTTATCCAATCATTTCTGTTGCCGCTGACCGCAGCCTACAATCACTACTCAACCAAGGCCCAGGGAGCCAAGGTACCTTGAGTAGACTCAAGACCACATTTGCCTGCCCAGTGATTACCTACAGCCAGTTAAACTTGCATTTGGATCTGCAATCCCTACTTTAGCTTTATTTAAAGCAACACCATTTTTATTTATCCTTTGTGAAACCATCAAATTGTTTGCTCTGAATTAAGAGATGAAAATATGAAAATAGCTGTTAATAGCAAATGAGAGCCCACATGAGCTAGTGCTTATCAAACTGAAGAAGGCAAATTGTGATGGCCTCCACTCGTTAGCCGCTCCATTGGCTCTTCAGCCACCAAATGTGGTGGCTCCAAGGAGATAAGGCTTTACTGTACATCAGAATTTAAAGAGCCCAGAGTTCAGCCTGCCCAGTGATCTACTGCTCCAAATGCCCTATAATACATACACCTCTTCAAAGTAGTACATTTCAAATTTCAAATTCTGGGGAATTCATTGGACACTTTGGAAAAATATCCCTGAGGATACATTTTTTGCTTGCTAGGACAGGGGATGCATTGTCTAAGAAAAATGTAAAAAAAAAAAAAAAAAGATCCCAAATCTGTCCTTGGGTCACCTGCATAACAGATCACATTGTCCACATTTTCCTTCTTTAAACTGGAAGCACAGTGGACACAGAAAGTTGGGCAGACAGACAAGTAAAGCCCTTTACTACATAATTCTCCACTGAAAGCTGCAGACTCAAGAGGCACCTCCAGCAGTTAGATATTTGTATGAGCTAAAAATTCCCCTCTGACAGAGGTAGGACTCAGAGGCATGAGACAGGAAAGGCTTCAAAGCCCTAAAGGAGAATATTTTTAAGGAAAAATTGAGTGAGAGTAAAGTTGGGAAGAAAAGGGCTCAAACATCAGGCATTTTTACATGTTTTAATAATTGAGAAATAATGAGATACGTATTCTAGTCATAATTTAATGCCAGTTTAAAGAGCAGGCCAAGAGAACAGCTCTGGCCCTCTGTACTCCTAATCTTACCTGAGCAAATGAGGAGAGAGAGAGCCAATCTCTCTGAACAGAAGATGTTTTCTGTTGCTGCTGCTATAATTATTACTATTATGAGCAATCTATGTCCTTCACACTGGAAAAATTATTGGCTCACTCACCTGATCAAAATCATTTTGGGTGTCTGAAAGAGGGGCAACTGGGTGGCTCAGTCACTTAAACATCTGTCTTCAGCTAAGGTTGCGATCCCAGGGTCCTGGAATCAAGCCCCACATTGGGCTCCCTGCTCAGTGGGAAATCTGCCTCTCTCTCTCTCTCTCTCTCTCTCCTTCCCCCTCTTCCTGTCCTCCTCCCATGCATGCTCTCTCTCTCTCAAATAGATAAATAAAATCTTTAACCCAAAAAAAACCAACAAAACCATTTTGGATGTCTGAAAGCCTTTAGGAAATAATTAGGGAGAAATGCCCCCATTGCATTCACAATGCTTTCCTAAGTGTGACCAAGAGACTTTAGTTTTGTATGTTACATAGGAGTAAGACTGGGATTCAAGGTCTGCCCCTCACGAGGGGAAAAAGAAGAGGCGGGAGGGTGAGTACCAGGTCACTCGTTCTTGCCTTTCTGACAGAATGTGACATTTATCCTTACCACTCTGTCAGATGCCTGAAATTCTCATGTCTTTACAAAATATTTTTCTATTTAGTTGAATCAGGCAGCACAACTACAATATGTCTTCTCTCTGTGACTGCCTTTCACAGCCTTTGCCTTCACGAGACTTAGATGAGGTTTGGGTGATTCATGGCGCTTAAACTTCTCCAGAGCACTTTTTCAATTGGAAAATTCTCCTAAACTGAATGCATCATCAGCACGGTTGTCCATGCATAAAAGAACTAGAAGCAAAACAATGAGCACCATTTTTTAAAACCTACGCTTAAGCCAAGAAAAACAGTTATATCACAAAATGTTAAAAGACCTTATTTTTCAGTTTCCAGGAATCTTTCATGGAGAACATGGCCTATCTTTGTCTTAGAGTCCTTTTTTCTAGGCTTTTGAAATTACAAATAAAAGAAATAGTTTATATTCAGTTTAGCTTATCTTCAGGTTATTAACGTGATGTATAACAACGCAAGTAATGCCACCTGCTATATTTATGGAGAACTGATCGCCCCTCAACCACATTAATTTTTCTCTACATTCTTTGGGAGGAAGCTTCGAAATTTTTTGTATTTTAGTTGATTTTCCCAATTATTTTTGTGTTATTTATTAAATAAGAAGATCATTCTTTTAAGTGTTTTAATGTGGAAGACAGTCTTTTGTGAAAATGTAAGTTATGCAAATGGCCCCCAAATTTTATTTGGAACTTCCAATTAAAGCTCTTGCATATCTTTTTGAAGATCCATAAGTAAACACTGGATGATGGAAAGAGTGCTCCAGTAGGAGCCAAGAGTTGTAGGCTCTCGTTCCTCTCAAAACTGACTCAGTGTGTCCAAATGTAAAATGGGCACCATAAAAGTTTTTCATCCTAATGTCACAGCTTTATATTCTTTCATTTAACAAGTATTTACTGATTACAACTGTAAATAAGGAGAAGCAGGGCAGGGCACTGGTTAAGAGACAGACTGTGTATAGGTTTGAATCCCAGCTCCACCACTTCCGCGTTGTGAACGTGAGCACATTTCTTCATCTATAAAATGGTACCCACCGCCTTAGTTTGTTGTGAGGATTAAACGAGTCAAACATGAATCTGTGCCTGGCACACACAGTAAGCGCTCAACCAGTGATAGGCTGTAACAATATTGTTTTTACTGGTTACTAGAAATATAAGACAAAAATATACAGCCGCGCCACTGTCCTTAAGAAGCTTACAATCTAAAAAAAAAAAAAAAAAGAAGAAGAAGAAGAAGAAGAAGAAGAAGAAGAAGAAGAAGAAGCTTACAATCTAATGTGAGGAGGATATGTGAACAGAAGAAATCAATCACGTGATTCTTACCATAGAAAGCTATACAAGCATGGAGTAGAGATGAATCCTTCACTTGCCAGGATCAGCTGGAGAAACTGAAGCTATTTTGTTCTTCCAAAGTTATATCTGAATCCACAGCTAAAATATATGCTGTTTCATTGGGTCTTTTTGCAAAACTGAAATATTTTCACACCAGTAGAAAGGGTAGAAATTTTTATAATAGAACTTGAGATCATAATACATGATGTATAAGTTACAACTCTTCTTTTACATGGAAAAGAAACTCAAATCAAATTCAAATCAAAAAGAGGACCAATTGCCTTATGTAACTGAGAAATTGAAGAGTTCAGCTGCCTTAACAAGATCAACATCTCTCTCTTTCTCCCTAAGAGGCTCCTTCTTTATTCACAGTCAAGCCCATCCTTCGCATGGGCTGGCATCAGGAACCTCCAGGCTTGCGTTCACTCTATCAAGTAGCCCTAGCATAAAGAGAAGTCCTCTTCCCCACCAGCTCCAGAAGAAGTCCCAATATGCCTCTCATTGATCATGAGTCTGTTCCTGAACCCATTAGAAGATAAAACACTCTGACTGGCTAGATTTTGGACATATACCCACCTTTGGAACCCATCAGAAGCACATGAAGTGAGAATGGGAAGTGAGTTGTTCCCACAAGGAAAAAGGATGGTGAGTTCTATAATCAGAAAGAGAGTTCAAGACCCAGCTATAACTTTCATAACTATGTAAGCTTGGGAAAGTGCCAGAACTTCCCAGAATTTTAGCTCCAACATCAAGAAGGGATGAGTATTTGAACTACAGTAAACTACTTCTGCTACCATTGTCCCACTAAAGTTCTTTAATTCTATTGTCTTACTTTTCTAGGAAAATGGTATTGGAAATGTTTAAGGACATCTAATTCTTAGAAATAAATTATTCTATAAGAGGCAGTTTTTATGAATTTCCCAAAATGGAGCTCTGGCATGGAAGATTAAAGATGAAATGGAGTCAGATCGAGTTCTCAGGGTACAACTTCCTCTTGGGGATATCCTTAGACACTAGTAAAATATGACTCAATTTATTTTATATTACTCCTTCCTTTCAAGGATCCACCCCAAAACAACACTGTCAGAATAATTATTTGATCAATTTTCACATATTTTTCCTGGGGAAGACAGAAGAATCCAATACAGGTATGTATCAATCCCATTTCACAAAAAGAGAAACTAAGACAGAGTTTAAGTTGTATGCTAAATTGATATAACAAGCTCAATCAGTTAATGGAGCTAAAATTAATCCAAAAATCACCAACTGGTAACACACCAGCAGAAGTGACAAGGTGAGATAACACAAAAGAATCAGATTATTAAATCAAGCTCACATTGCAGAAATATATCTAGCCCACAATACTAAACTTTCCTAACAATCTCAAGGATACAAGTAAGACAGAAGTGAAGCAGGGACAGGTTCAGCACACCAGTTCAGGTCCCCAGATTATGTTTTTTGCCACACTGGGTGACCTCTAGTCTCAGATCTACCGAGTGATGTCTCTAAGCTATGTATATGATCACATCACTTAACTAGAAAGAGTCTCTTTTTTTTTTAACATTTAAAAAAATTTTAATAATCTCTACACCCACCATGGGGCTCAAACTCACAACCGAGATCAAAAATGACATGCTCCAAGACTGAGTCAGCCAGGTGCCCCCTGTCCCCCATCCCCCTGGAAGGAGTCGTTTTGATCTCAAAGCATTTCTGTATAATCCTCAATTAGGGGCAGCCCTGGTGGCACAGCGGTTTGGCGCTGCCTGCAGCCTGAGGTGTGATCCTGGGGGCCCAGGATCGAGTCCCATGTCTGGCTCCCTGCATGGAGCCTGCTTCTCCCTCTGCCTGTGTCTCTGCCTCTCTCTCTGTTTCTATGAATAAATAAATGAAATCTTTTTAAAAAAAAATCCTCAGTCACCTTGTTTTTATGTCATTTTCCAGGAACTATGCCCCCAGATCCACAGATTCTAGGTTGGTTTGCCATAAGGAATCCCAGACAACCAGGTTCACTCTGCAAAAAGCATTTCATAGTTAAGGGCTCTCCTGCTAGTAAATACCACTATTTTATTTACAGGAAGTCTGCCTTAGACCAAGCCACCTTATTTCTTCCCAAGGCCATCTCCCCTGCAACTTAAGAGAATGGATTACAAACTTGCTGCTTAACCATGTACTTGCTACAAGTAAATCCCAGCTCAACGGGACTCAATGGTACTGGAATGAAAGGCCTGGGTAGTCCCCCCAACCCATTCAAGTTGATTTGAGTTGCTGGAAAGCTTATCATATTCAACGACCACTTACATGATTCTGTCTTGACCAATTTAATCTAAGACCTCCTGAGTCACACTGGAATCAATCTCAATATAGGCAATTCTATGTAGTTCCCAAGCATCCCACCTTTCAGGAAGCTCCAGAGTTTATGACCCACCTTGGCTTAGCCCTGATTTTTGTGAAGAGTGTTTATATCTCTAGAAACGGCTTGTCTTATGTATACTCAGGACAGACTGTCACTTATGTGTTATAAATTCAAAGGCAACAAAAAGTTTCCTGACCCCAAAACATAATTGCCTATCAAAGCAAGTGCTTGAAAATCTACTTTCTACGTCTGTGAGATTTTAATTCCTCTGGGCTAAGCACTGGCCTTTCTATGCAATCATCTTTAAAATATCTCAAAAAGGGAAGCCCCCGTGGCTCAGCGGTTTAGCTCACCCTTCAGCTTGAGGTATGATCCTGGAGACCCGGGATTGAGCCCCACATCGGGCTCCCTGCATGGAGCCTGCCTCTCCCTCTGCCTGTGTCTCTGCCTCTCTGTCTCTGTCTGTCATGAATAAATAAAATCTTTAAAAATAAAAAATAAATAAATAAAATATCTCAAAAAAATAAAATAGATTGGGTCATTTACACTCACAATAAACAAATAAACCACAGCATCACCCTCAGAAATAGAATGTCCCATACCTACCTGAGAATATCAATTGTCCATAGTCCTTAGGAAGGGGCTGGAGGATAGTAAATAATAGCAAAGGGAATATGAAGGAAAAATGGCAAATTCTGAAGACAAATTTTAAATCCGTTTTCTTTATGTAAATTGTCATCATCTAAAGATCTACCTCTGACACAAAATATGTTTAGCTACAGCATGGACAAATTTTTCTGGTTTAGTGAGATATATCAAGGGCCCAATATAAGATTGGCTAACTATATATAATTTTTTTCCAGATTTTTTTGTCTTATTACTATTTAGACCACTCATTTACTTTAATAGGTGGGTGTTGCTTTACCTTTCAACAATACGCATAGCCAGTGGTGCACAGATAAGGGAACACTCAACTTCTAGCAAAATCTAGTCACCATTTTATTTTACTTGCCCTGGCAAGTAAACCATTATTTGGTTTAAACAAGCCTCTAGAGATATACTTTTACTGTAGAATATTTTCCCATCTTTCCCCCCTTTGACAGTAGATATAGTTAAGAATATTCCCGAGGGAATTAAAATCATAATATTCTTGACATTTTTAGAATAATCAGGTAAGGAAGTGACACTTGATTTCTGGAAGATGCCATAGTCAAACAGCCAGATATCCAAAAGCAACCACTTCTTAAATTACTCATGATAATCACATACTTCTGAATAAAGCTATAGATAAAGTAACTATGAAATTTGGCTAAGTCTCTTAACCTATTTGTGCCCAGGTTCCCACTGTGAAATAGGGATAATAATAATACTTAGGCACTAGAGTTGTACTGAGAAGCCATTGTGGTGATATATATAAATAAAGCCCCATGAAAATGTAACTTGTTGTGCAATTATTATTTAGTCATTAAATATGCATTGAGCACCTACTGTCTGCCGGGCAGTATGTTGTCCACTGGGAGATCAATGTAAATAAGGCATAGTCCCTACTTTAATGAGCTTTCAGTCTAATAAGGGAAAGACACAAACGGCTTGTGGCAATGCAGTGGATTAAAAGCTATAGTGTAGGAATTGCATGGAGTTCTAACCCATCTTGAAGAGATGGGGAGTGTACAGTAAAAGATTTCTGAGGCCTGGGCTGGAGTATTACAGACAGAGGGAGTAGATACAAAGTCCTGAGACAAGAAAGAACATGGAATCTTTGGAGCCCAACCAGTATGTGAGATGGGAGCATGGAGCAGTGAGACAAAAATCTGGTGGGGCCCTGTCATGATGATTGTTTATGCTCCTCTCACATGTGACCACTTGACAGTGCCTCCTAGTAAACTCTGGAGTGTTCTAAAGAAAAATTTTAAAGGATGACATAGAGACAAGATTTAAATATTTGAGAAATACTGAAATAGAAAAAACAAGACTTGCTCATTCAACAAGATTTATTAAACTTCTTAAATTAAAATGATGAAAAAAAATTTTAAAGATTTTATTAAAAGAAAATATTTTGTTTATTTATCTGAAAGAGTCAGTGAGTGAGAAAGAGAAAGAGAGAGAGCATGAGCAGGGGCAGAAGGAGAAGCAGACTCTCTGCCCAGCAGGGAGCCTAAGGCAGGGCTCCATCCCAGGACTCCCGGATTGTGACCTGAGTTGAAGGCAGATGATTAACCAATGAGCCACTCAGGTGCTCCATGAAACTTCTTTTAATACACAAATTACATGAATAAGGGAGAAAGAAGGTACCTTTCTCAGGGATGTTTGTAAGAAAGTCAATTTTTTTTTCTTAGTATTCTCAGCAATTAAACTTTTAAATTACAGTTTATAAGTTTACCTGTGTTCCCAAAGTACCAAAATCAGAATCAATATTCCTCATCACGTGCAATTCTAGGTCATTTGTAATACCATTTTTCTCCTACAGCTAGCAACATCTCTAGAGCTTTCAATAGGTAGCCTTAGGACTCAAGGCCATAATAACTCTTTGGAGACTGCCATTCTGAATTAAATTGAATTGAATTTTCTATTCCTTCCTGTTTGAGCTTTGATATCACTTCTTCCAGAAAGCCTTCTTTGAGTTTCCTCCTGCTCCCACCTCAATTAAGAAACTTTCCCAAGTGTGTGTACAGTATCTGTCCTTCCTCTTTCCATAGCTTTCACCTCACCATATGAAAATTGTCTACCACTCATCTGTCTCACCTAATAATGTATCTGATCCCTGAGGGTCATAACTATATTTATTATCTGATCCCTGAGGGTCATAACTATATTTATTATTATCCCCTAAATGCCTGGTACAACAGGTGTCACACAGTGAACACAATATTCATTGCCTGAATAACCAAATAAACAAATGAAGAAATAGGAACTGAAAGAATAGTCATTGATCAATTGCCACTCTGCCATCTATAACTACATATAGACCATCTACTATAGGCCAGGAACAATTACAACCTATTGAAATAGTGAATTCACTATTTAAAGGACAATGAGGATAATCATGTTTTTGCTATTTTTCTTTGACTCAAATAAAATGGCATGATAATAAATATGCTTTGATAATCAAAAATGCTGTTTTTTAACAGTTAGTAGATAGTAAGTGGCTTCAGCTCTCCCAAGATGGTCATCTTTGGAATGCTGAAGGCAAACTGATTTGGAAAATATAGATTAAAATAAGGTGCAGCAACCCCATGCAAGCAAGTCTACCCACAAACACCAGGTAGAGAACAGAGAGGAGCCACAAATCAAGTGAGCTCAGTGTCTTTTTTTATTCTTGCAAATGATGTCACCATTAAAGCTTTTGTTTGTTTGTTTAAGCCTCCTTATTTCCAGCTTCTGTCATTAACAGTAGTTCCTATGTGTTACATCTATTATAAGGATATTATGAGGATTGCTTAGGCCCCATCTAAATCTTGGATAATTAGAGACAATAAGTATAAAATGATGAGTGACTAAAGCAAGGCAGAGGCTGTGAGGATGGCTTGTGAATGGGTGCTTACTGCCCACGGAAGAAAACAGAGCACCAACCAACTGGGAATGAGAGAGAATATTAAGGATGGGGAAGGAGTATTTTAAATTACTTGATACCTGAGCATATTTACGGCTGCAAAGAAAAATGTTGATTAAAAGAGAATGATAGAAAATACAGAGGGGAGAGAATGGCTGGAGGATGTCCCAAGGGTTATGCGACAGGAAGGAGGACACACCCAAATAGCCATCTACACTCAGAAAGTCAATGGAATCAAGAATGCTGCCTGAGCCCTGGTGGCACAGCGGTTTAGCGCCGCCTGCAGCCCAGGGTGTGATCCTGGAGACCCAGGATCGAGTCCCACATCGGGCTCCCTGCATGGAGCCTGCTTCTCCTTCTGCCTGTGTCTCTGCCTCTCTCTCTGTGCCTCTCATAAATAAATAAATAAATAAATAAATAAATAAATAAATAAATAAATAAACATTTATTAAAAAAAAAAAAAAAGAAAGAAAGAAAGAATGCTGCCTGGTGACACGTCCTGGCAATGCTAGGCTGATACTTCTGGCCCAAGGTTCACAGAAGCCTGGGGTCATTTCAGGGGGTCCAGAAATCCAGAAGTTAGGTAAGCTGACTGAATAAATACCTTCTCCCACCTGTATCCTTTTTTTAAGCCCAGAGATGTCGTCATAAATACTTAAATACAAATTCACTTGAAAGGGTATTGAAATGATTCCAAAAATACCATGTGGCTATTCTTTCTCTCTTTCTTTCTTTTTTAACATTAAAAGGAATCTTGATTACTCTGAAAGATTGGAAGTTTGGGTCTAGATAATGTGGCATCACTGCTGATTCCTGAGATAGGCAATAATGTGATGACTCCAGAGATTTGGAAAGATTAATCTGCCAGTGGTGGAGGAGGTGAATTGAAACGATGAGAGAACAGGCAGGAGAGATTCCTACAAGTCAACCCCTGAAGCCTTGACCAACTTTTCTCAAGCATCTCACAAGGCCACACATTGCTGAGACATAGTGTCTTTTTCTGAAATTTCCTCTCTGCTTCTCAAAGAAAACAATACTCCCAATACCCAGCATCATTTAAAATAGCAAACCTCTTCTGTGGGTTTTTTTTTAATGTCTTCTCTTTTTCTGACTATTATCATTGGCTGCAGCACCAGAACAAAAGGATCTGTCTACAGCTCAACATGGTCACGGCCACACTTTGTCTTTTCTCAAGTGTGTGTCAGTCTTAACTTTCTCGAACTGCGGGGTGAGCAGCCTGCAGTGGCTCAGACTACGGCACTCGGGGCCCTCTAGTGGGGCGACAGTAGTTCCAACTTGCATTGGCTGAGACCAAATGCAGACAAAATAATAAACCATAGTAGGTGAAAATAAGAATGTCTTGAGATGCAATGAAATATTTCCTATAAAAAGTCCATCACACAGAAAACATACAAACAACAACAAAAACTGAAGCTCAGACAATGAAGCTGGATACAGAGAAATTGAATGTGGAGACAGTAGGCAATAAAATTAAATGGAAATTAAATACAACACAAAAGAAAGATTATAAGAACAACATCAAAGTGGTCATCTGGTCTAAATATAGCTGACAAGAGGGGCACCTGGGTGGCTCTGCTGGTTAGGTGTTTGCCTTCGGCTCAGGTCGTGATCCCAGGGTTCTGGGATGGAGCCCCCAGATCTGGCTCCCTGCTCAGTGGGGAGTCTGCTTCTCCCTCTCCCTCTGCATGCTGCCCCCACACCCCTCTTGTGCCCTCTCTCTCTCTCTCTGTCAAATAAACAAATAAAATCTTAAAAATAAATAAATAAAAAAGTAAATATAGCTGACAAAACTGCCATCATAACCAGGGAATGCAGGTCCTTCCCAAAGGGCTAGTGGCAGCCTGTAATGCTGAGAGGGTCACAGCCTTGCCAGGTCCTTCCAGTCAGCACAATTTTTTTCCCTGTGGTGTCACCCCACCAGATGCTTTGCTTGCTCAATTCTGGAACCGGGGTGGGGGTGGGGGCAGTGCTTGTTTTGTTTTATTGGCCTCCTGATTGACCACTTTTAGACCATTACCGTCTCCAGGAACTTTACTATCTATCTTTTCAATCACAACACTAAAATCTAATTGGAAATTGTGATACTTGAACCTGTTCTGTGTGCTAGTTAACACCTTCTTTCATGGTCCTGTGGGGCCCAAATGCAAAGCACACTGATGGTTGTAACTCGCTGCCAGTCACCAAGCTTGCTATGCATTCCTAGGCGCATTCACTCCATGAAACCTGAAACTACAAGTCAGCAAATGACACACAGAGCACTGGGCCAGAGTAGTAAGCTCTTCACACCTCTCCCCACCCACACTCCCCAGTGCTCCCTTGCTCCCTGGAAACCTGGTCTTCGGGATCCAACTCTGTCGGAAAGAGATAGAAATCTCTCCTGCCAGAATGTCCCATTCTGTCTTGTTAATTCACACCAATAAATAATTCTCACAGCCTAAAAAAAAGTCTGTCTTATCTCTAACCTAAATCAAGAGAGGTTTGGGATTTTTTTTCCAGTTTACTTCCTATAATTCTATCCTCAGGGAAGCTATATTAAAGCTGGCCATTGTCTTTTGTTTAAGAGCCTCAGTGTCAAAGAAAAATTAAATTTGTTCCTGTCTTTTAGAGAATCATCAAATGTATAGTTGGATGTGATATTAGAAACCATCTCAAGCACTACTTTCCCATTGTCACACCCTGTCCTCAACACGGCAACTTAAAATAGGAAGGAACAGAACCCCACAGCGATGAGGTGACTTGCCCAAGGACACACAGTAAGTTAATTAAGTTTTACCACCACACCGCATATTTCCTTGGTTCCTCTAACATTTCTTCCTCTATTTTTCAATTACAAATCAACTCTGAAGCTCTCTTCTAAGCAACAACCTTTACCCAGGGGATGGCAAACCCTGATGCACAAAGAGGCTCCCAGTTACGACCAAAGTGAGCCAATGAACAGGGCCTGGCAGCCATTGCTGTGGCGAGCTGAAATGCCAGCCTCAACGTGGCACCCCTGCTGGGTGGTCATTATCATCCCCAGTTTTCAAATCAAGATACTAAGAGTCAAAAAAAAAAAAAAAAAAAAAGGAAAAAGGAACTAGAATCAAAGTGGCTAGAATGGCTTGTCTGAAAGCTTTTGGCCGGTGAGCAGCACAGCCAGATTCTGAATCCAGCTCGGTGTCCAAAGTCTGTGCTGCTTGTCATTAAAAACATAGATGAGGGCAGCCCAGGTGACCCAGCGGTTTGGCACCTGCTTTTGGCCCAGGGCGTGATCCTGGAGACCCGGGATCCAGTCCCATCGGGCTCCCTGCATGGAGCCTGCTTCTCCCTCTGCCTATGTCTCTGCCTCTCTCTCTCGCGCGCATGAATAAATAAAATATTTTAAAAATAAGTAAATAAATAAATAAATAAATAAAACACAGGTGATATTGAAAGTGTTTTTAAAAGTTAACAGAACAGCTTTTCCTGAAGTATTCCAATGCTTTATTTGTAATTAAGCTTCTGCATGAAATGTTTCCACTCTTCTGTATGCGGAAGCCTACCTGAACATTGTCTCCTTTAGCCTGTAAGATGTTGGAAAGCAAGACATCGTGTTTCGTAGAAGGGTGCCACAGGCCAATAGGCACTGGCTACATTTTACTGGTTTGAATTTGACAATATTAAGTAAAAAAGGAACATTTTCTTCACTGTTAATATGTTCTGCTTGTGTTTATCGCTGAAATAACTGTACTTTGAAACCCTAGCTCATGGCTGGCCCAGCTCCAGGCTTCATTCCATTTCCTCTCTTCTCCCATATTTCAAATAGCCTGCCATTTGCCTTCCTGAAGTTTTTTGAAAGGTTGGGGTTTTTTTCCCCCTGAATATTAACACTGCCCTTCATTGTCCACATTTCCAATCTCTCCTCAAAATTAATAGGGTCACTGTGGATTCTGATTCTACTCTCCAAGGATCTAGAATCCTGATGAGTCTGTTATGCCAAGCTTTCGAAAGTGTCTCTCATTAGTTGACGTATTTTAGTCAAGGCTCTTTTCGTTACATGGAACATAAATTCTCTCATGCTGGATCAAGAAAGTAAGAGGAGCTTATTCAGAGAATGTGAGGAAATCTCACACTCTGTGAGGACAGCGAGTAAAATAGGATATTATTTCTAACATCTTATTATGCTTTATCTGTACTTATCCTTGTGCATTTAACGACTCAGTCTTCTGTATAAGACAGTTCATCTGAGTGCTGTTTCTTTTATCTTATAAGCTTCTAGAGAGCAGAGGTGATATTTGTTATTTGAGATGAGTGCCAAAGTCAAGTACGTGTCTCATGGGGACAAAAGATCGGAATTGAAATGTGAGGCACAGAGTTGAGTCTGAGAAGTCTTTTCTTCTCTCTGGTCTTTTTTCTTTTTTAAAAAGATTTTATTTATGTATTCATGAGAGACACAGAGAGGCAGAGACATAGACAGAGGGAGAAGCAGGCTCCCTGAGGAGAGCCCAATGTGAGGCTCAATCCAGGAACCCCGAGATCACGACCTGAGCCAAAGGCAGATGCTAAACCACTGAACCACCCAGGTGCCTCTCTCTGGTCTTTTTTCACTTCTGTCTCTTTCTCCCATGGTTTTTCTGTACCTTCTATCCCATCTCTTTGTACCATTATGGTCTCGTCATCTCTTTTCAGCATCTTAATTTTCTCTCTCCAAGCAGGTTTCCTATCTTCCTATCTCAGTGTCCAAGTCTATGTTAACTCAAAGCTCCAGGGTTCAGAAGGAATCAACAACAACAGTCTCTCTTTTTATTAATTCCAGGTCTCAGGAGGGAATCTGAATGGTGACTGGTAAGCCATAGGATTGATTCAATGGGCCTCGGCTGAGAACTCATCCCTGGTTTAGCTAGCCACATGGGGAATGGATGAGGAAAGTGACATGTTTTAGGGGGGCTGCCCCAACCTGCAGCTATAAGAACAGTAGTTTCACTAGGACCAAAGCAAGGACCAAAGCAAGGTCATCAATCACACATATGTGACACATTCCCTTGCCCTAGCATATGTAATCCTAAAAGTGTGTGTGCATCTCTGTATGTTCTGAGTATCCCTATTAAAGCCATAATCACATTTACCTCCACCCAACAGGAACAATCCAAAGTTATATCTAGCCATTGTGTCTTGAGGTGATGTCATGGAGATATTTTCTCCAAGTGAAAACTCTTTCTCTCTAGCTCCATCTCACAATCTTGCAACTTATAGAATAAATGATAGTCACCATCTCCAAATACATATTAAGAGGAAATACAGGACTTAGAAAAAATTAGAGGGGAAAGAGAAAAATGTCTACAAGACAATACCAAGTTCAAGTATATAGGTCGGGGAAGTAATAGTAACCCTGCCTCATTGTCCTACCCACCATAAACTTGTATACACATCCTTACCAATTTTGAAGGTGAGATGACCACATTAAGGTAAGTTATAGGACTTGTTCAGAAAACTGCAACTACATCAACTTACGGATACTTCCTTAGCAAGCTAGTGAACTATTTTGTTTGATATAAGAGAAAGACTGCCATGGGGAGGATTTCCCTTCCCCAGGTTCCAATGAGAAGCACACTGGCAAGGATCCCCACTGCTACTGTGTTGGAGAAGTGGGGATATATTATATCTATAAAGACATATAATATATTCTGGAGATTTGATTCAGACTTGGAAATTGCTTGAGACATGATCCTCCCTGAAGTCTTAGTCTGAGTGGAAGGCCCTTGTCTTAGCTCTTAAATGAGATTCCCTACAAGCAAAGTCAGAAATGTGGAATTCTCACTCAAGGGATTTATTGAGGGAACACTCTCAGGAGAAGGGCAAGGACTAATGTGAGGGAAGTTAGTGTATAGACCCCAGAAGAGTCAGTTCTTATCTAAAGCAATTCTCTGATAGATGTCAACAGCATTCACTCAGCGTCTTAGTTCAAACTTTCAAGAAAGAATCTGAATGTTTGTTGACCAGGACAATAATCACATGGCACTTAGCCTTGACTTTTCCAGGTGGGGCAAGTTTTCTAAAAGTTCTGGGCAGAGCAAGCAATGAAATATGCAGCTATATAACATAAATAAGTTAATAGTTATTTTACATCTCTTTGTGTGTGTGTGTGTGTGTGTGTGCATAACATTGTAATGCAAACAAAAATAGCACAGAGTTTCTGCCTTTGAAGAGGTTTTAATTTAATTGGAAAGCAAGATTCACTTAAAAAATAACAACACATGCTAATGAATTAGAAGAGTCACGGGGCAGGTGTCAGTTAAGCATCTGACTCTTGATCTCAGCTCAGGTCTTGATCTCAGGGTCATGAGTTCAAGACCCACATTGGGCTCTATGCTGAGCAAGGAAAAAAAAAATACAAGAATCAGATGAGTGTATCAGAAAAAAAATACCACAAGAATTCAGAAGAATGACCACTTTAGTCTCAGAGGAAGTAAGATGTATGCTGAACTAAGTTCAGGGTCAGCAAATATTTTTCTGTAAAGGGCCAAATAGTAAATACTTTAGGCTCTGTGGGTCATATGGTCTCCATTGCAATTACTGAACGTTGCCAGCATAATGTGAAAGTAGCCAAAATAATACATCAACTAATGAGCATGACTGTGTTCTAATAAAACTTTATTTACAAAAACTGGCAGTGCCCCAAACCTGAAACGTAATTCTGATGCCAATTCCAGGTGAAGAGAATACTAAAAATCCTATTGATCAAAACAACGTATGAAAATCCTAATAAAAACTAGCAAATTAACTTTTACGGTATATTAAAGAAGATATGATTCAACTATGTTTAGTTAAAGAATAGAAAAATTATATTACAAAATGTCATATAATTCACTAAAATAATGTATTACAAATGAAATAACATAGGGGCATCTGGGTGGCTCAGTCGGTTGGGCATCTGACACTTGGTTTCAGCTCAGGTCATGATCTCAGAGTCATGGGATCAAGCTCCACATGAGCTCCATGCTCAGCACAGAGTCTGCTCCCCCCATTTGCACTCTCTCTCTAAAATAAATAAATAAAATATTTTTAAAACACGAAATAATATAAAGTGATCTTGCTAAATCCCAAAGCACTTTGTAAATTAAGGCTCTTATTCTAATTAAAACTTACTTAATGCTGGAAATAGGAGCAACTTACTAAAATTGACAAAGGAGACAGTATAAATATATGTCACAAATGCCTTACTTAAAAGTGAAATAGAACTATTCACATTAAAATTATGAGTTGAATAATACTAATAAGACTTACATTCCACACTATTTACTGTATCTTCATATTCTAATATTTATTCATAAGGAGACAATAGTATCATTATGTAGATGATATAATTATCTATCTAAAAATATCTAAAATAACTGAGCAACTATTAGAACTAACATATATTTTAATAATGTACTAGATTTAAGACATAAATCCATAGCTTTCCTATATGAAGGCAATAATCAGAAACAGGAACACACAAAAAAAATTTCCATTCACAATTGCATACAAAGAAACAACATGTCTAGAAATTATCCTTAAAGCGAATAAGAAATAAGGACAGGAAATAATACTTTGTTGGTGGACATTTTTTAAAGGAATTGATTGAGCAAATAGAGTAGCATGCCATCATCCTGAGTGAAAAAATTTTCCTATTCTAATGATGCCAACTTCCTGAAAGCAATTAAGTCAGTAAAATCCCAACTAAAATCCCATTGAGATTTGTTGAGGTATCTGACCAAATTATAAAGTTTATCTGGAAAAGAAAATACACAAGGATCAAAATATTTTGGGGAAAAAATAATGAAGTGAAAAAAAGAACAATTAAGTGGAATTTGACCTACTAGTTGTCAGAGCTTACTATGAAAAAAATAGTATAAAGTTCTAGTAATACAAACAGTGTGATAACAAAGCAGATGTATTAAAAAGACAAATAGAGAACCAGAAACATGACCACATATATATGAACATTTAATATATGATAAATATGGCATTTCAAAATAATGGGAAAGGATATAATACTCAAGTGATCTTGAAGCAAATAGCTACGCATTTGGAAGTTGAAATTTATATATTGTATCAGCCATAAAAATATAATTTCAAAAATATTAGAAGCCTAAATTTTTTTAAAAAATTATGACGTACTCTGTAGTAAAGAATAAACTTTACTGAGAGAGAGATCTGGTCTTTGCCTCAACTCCTGGTAGGTAACCTCTAGACTCTTAGAATTTTCCCAGTGATCGGAGTGGTCTTGTTACTCATGGTGGGCCCCTCTGGCCACACTTGATAATTTTTTCAACGAAATATTATTCTCCTATCTTCAGAGTAGCAGAAAATAAATGTCCAGTACTGACAAGGGTATGAGCAAAACAAGAACCTCCTGAACTATTCATAGGAAAATACTTCAATATTTTTATTCTTGCAATTTGACTATATCTTACAAAATTTTTATTTCTAGGAATCTCCACTATAAAATCGCTCACACATGTGCACCAAGATGTAGGTCCAAGTGTGTTACTGCAGCTGTTCTAGTTCCAACAAAAACTAGAAACAATTTATGTGCACACGCCAGGTACTGTTTAACAAAATAATGAGTTACATCCAAGCATACTGATGAAGAAAGAGCCTTGAGACATATTGGGGGGGTGGGGGGGAACAAGTCAGAGTACAATATGCTTAAACATACTTTTATATATAAATTACATGCTACAATATAAGGTAGGGAATACCATGTAAGGAGACCCCTCAAACTGTTAACCACAGTGTGGAAGGTACTGCAGACTGGCCTTCTCAACTGCCCTCCTTGCCTCCTTCTAATAGGAGAGACTGGAAGGATAAAAACCACTAGTGTTCCGCATAGGAACAAGGCTCAGCCTATTAGAAGGACTCATATGGGATTTGGGAGTGCAAGTGAAACAGAGGCAATTTCTCTGTCTTTTTTGGCTGTTTCTTTTGGCAAACAAGGTTGTAGAAACAGCTTTTCCGTAGCGACATGCTCACTTCCTGGTGTCAATATGTCATTGTGATGGTGGCTGGAACAGTAGTGGATTCTTGATTCTGGCTCTCTGATCCATGGCTCCCAGCTATACGTGTCCACTTTCCAGCATGCTGCATGTCAGAGTCCTTTATAGCAGTGACCCCGGCAGCAGCAGTAATTTCTTGAACTTGGCTCACACCTACAGCAATGAGTTGTTGACTCCTATCTCCCATGGCGGCCTCAAAGGTGGCCCTCCCCTAGTGGCTCCATTCTGTACCATTCTGGGGCCCAGCCTATAGCTTATTCTGGTTCCTCTTTCAATGATTTGTAAGCACTTAACTCCCTGAATTAAATTTCTCATGTTGAAAATGCTTTCAGAGGTTTCTGTTTCCTGCACCTATAGGTAAGAACAGTGGGATCAGTGAAGGACACTAGGAGATCAATGGATGTGGTGCTTCAGCCAAGTTCCATTTTGAGAAGCAATGCTCTCGGAAGTGACTGCTTGCCTCCAGTCACCCAAATAGTATCTGTGACAAAATTGGGTTATCTTTTCCTAAACATCTCAAGACTTAGGCTTCTACCTAAAGGCTTAGCAACAAAGATGCCCCTACTGTGTAACGGGGCCTCCAATAGCTATGTTAGAGCTCAGAGTTTACAGGACAGATGTCAACAGAGAATTGCTTAACATACTTTGTGGGAAAGACTGCAAAAAGTTGTAGCCTAGATGTTTCATCCAGGATGCGAAGGGACTTGATTTGAGGTGATGGATCTAAAGAGAATTTACCCAGGAAGGATGGAGGACAAACATGGGGACCAAAAGGATGGGGGTTAGGATGCAGTTAAAATTTCTTTCTCAGGAGGCTGGGTGCAAGAGAGGAGCCAGTTGGAAAAGGAAAGTCATGAATGATATCTGGGACATCAAGAATTGGAGGTATCAGAAATCCAGCGAATCCAGAAGTCAAAGATCAGTAACTTAAAAAAAGATGGGTTCATAACAATCACAGATGCAAGAAATAATTACTGAGATAACATAAAACCCGAGTGAAAAATCTTAATAGCACTACATTTGAACTGTGTCCTCTGTGTGAGCTTTATTTTCCTCATGTGTGAAATAGAAATAATATCCCCTTCTCAGGTGGTTGAAAGAACAATATGAGACCACTCATGGATGGGAGCCACAGTGCATGCCCCCCTGGGGTGGGCGCTAGATAAATACTAGGTCTTCTGCTTCCTCCTATTGGCTCTTGTTACCTGAGATTTTACAACCCCCTCCCTCTCTGGCCACAGGAAGAACACAAGGACCCAGTGTTACTCGACACATCTACTGTCTGCTATATCTGGGGGTAAAGTACAGTGTAGTGATCAAGAGGAAGGCCTACAGCCCAGCTGTCTAATCTCACCTATGAGGTCTTTACATTCTCATAAATATAGCATATCCTTGGCACAGCTGTATGGATTCAATATATTCTGAAGGAAAAAAGGTAGAGAGTAGTCATGTATCCCCATATTTGAGTGTAGAGAACACTGACTTTACTGGTAAACCACCCTCTCTTGTGGCACATCAACTTGAGTTTCTGTAGTCCCATGAATGAACTCTTAACTCTTGCAATTAGCTAATTTAATAAGTATTGTATTGACTCTCTACCGGGAGTAGATTCTTTAGGGAAGAAATATTAACAAATTGACTAATAGTTTGAATTTTCATTATGTTACATTATGTTTGGTTTCATATCAAGAAACAGGTTGCAGATGTTAGGTTTTTTGTTTTTTTTTCGAATAGTAATCAATGTCAATTTATGATGCTTATGGGTTTTTTTTTTTTTGAGAAAGTAGAAGATTTTATCTGAAATCAGTGAGCTGTCTTGATGTTTCTTGTTTTTTACTTTTTCCTGACCAGTTACAAAAATTGCTTGAAATGTCATATAAAGACAAAGAATTCAGGCATGCAATAGATATTGACTTGTATATTTTTCACTAACATTTGCTGACCTTTTGGGTCAATATGTTTTGAAATTTACTTAACAAGCCAATGTAACTTATTTCAATTTAATTTAAATTGCCAGGGCTTTTCCTTTTCCTTTTTTACAAATACAAAACTATTGCCAGAATATATTAACATGTATGTTTTAAAAAAAAGTTTCCTTGGGGATCAGAAGTGTCTCACATTATTATAGGTTGGTTTTTATCTTTTCAAAATAATAGAAGCATATTTAAAATGACCCTTTGTCTTTCCCTCCTTCATCTCATGTGCCCTTATTTCCTTTAAAGAGCTATAATGTCTAGAAAGCTGTACAAACAATTAAGCTAAATCATTTTGTAAGCGGTTCTATGAAATGCAAGAGTGATTTTTTTCTTAAAGTCCAAATGTGTAACTCAGCTTACATGAGCATATAAGCATATTTTGCTTAAATTACATTTCCATCTGACAATATTAATTTCATCAAGGAAGCTTAGTATAAAATTAATTATAGCTATCATTTATGTTATTTCATCTTCCCCTTCCATTGAAGCTTCAATGAGAATTCATCAACTGAAGGGCATGATTCACATTTTAACAACAATAATAAAGAAAATAACCAAAACTACTTTTTTTCCCTCCTACTAGAACTCCGTGACTAAAGACTTATCTCTTAATGTCATCCAAAATGTAATAATATATTTTGAGGATCAGAGGAAACGCTTCCAATGGATATAATGAGAGCACATCTAGTTATATTCTCCTGCTGACAAAGAACATTTCAGTTTCATTGACTTTGGTGAATAACCTCCTGTGATTGTTTGAGAAACAAGTTCTAAGAAAGAATCTGAACAAGCATTCAAATGCCATACTGTTGAGCATGAAGACAAGGATGTCTGCTTATATTCTCACCAATTCCAAAACACAGAGGTTTGTAAAGAAAATAACCTCCACACTTCACAGATCTTCTCCTCAGCCCAGCTCCCCGTGAAAGCTCATGCTGGCAACGCAATAAATCCCTCTAGGTATTGGCCAGAGGATTTTATCCAGGTTGTAAGAAGCAACAGCAAAGCAGACAATAACATCATATACCTCAGATATCCACTAAGGTGAGAGAAGCCTTGGAAAAGACAGACTTCCTGAGGTGGTACACAGACGTGGATAGCTCAATTTCCACATCCTCAACTTCCATTTGTTTTTTCCTAAGTCTGACCTGCCTGAGAACCTGTAAAAGGATTATCCTGCTTTTCCTTTCCCACTTCCCCACTTTCACGGACATTCGACAGGACCCCACATCAAGGATCAAAGATTCACCTCTCACCCACTGTGAATGGAACTATGGTGTAACAATGTCCAGAATGCCAAAGAACAGGGAAATTCTAAATATTGGTATAAGCAAGGCCTCCTTCGATTGTAATTCTAATTATATGGTAGAATGGGAAGCCAGAAGTAAGACAAGGTTCTTCTAATAGTCTCACCTCTTCTGCTCCCTGAATTGGTGTCAAAGGATGCGCCACTTCTGAGGGAGGGTGATGGAAAAGCAAAGAAAAGGGTGTGGGTGAAAACTGAAAGAGTGCCACCTATTCCACCCGGGTGACAACACACAGCAAGATTCCCAGTCTTATCTGAGTATCTTAGAATAGTGTCTGTAAAAGCAAATCAAGCAAATCAAAGAGAGTGCTGGGAAACCAACCTGCTGCAAATCCAGATTCTCTGTATCTTCACCATTCTTAGTAATAACAGGAGTTGGTGTCCTGTTAGATGTCCATCAGACACTTCTCGTGCCCCACTTGCCCTCCTCCAGGCCCAGCCACACACTCTAGCCAACAAGTTGTGCACACTGGTGTAGCCTCGGTATCTCCTGTCTCTCGCTCTCTACCCCAGCCCCTCTGCTGCTGCCACACAGGACACCTACATCTGGCAACTGCCCAAATCTGGAAGGGAGATAGTTAATATACCATAGGTGACCCTTGACCAAGAGAACAAGAGCCAGAGGGTGACTACTTCTCCTGGGTGGACAATTTTCAGGCCTTTCATGTGATACTTCAAAGTCCTTAATAGGATTAAGCTGCAGTTGTCCACAGTGATGACTCAGCTCAACAACACATCCTTGGATTGGCTTTTCCTCCTTCCCTCTTTCAGTCTTTCCTATCTTCTGTCCTTCCATTCCTTGGGATTATGCCTTAAAATGAGCCACTGGCCTGCAAGCCCTTGTCTCAGGCCAGAGTGTCTCCACTGCATATTTTGCGACCATTATGATTCCAGAAGAGATAAAAATTTCCATGATTACTTCTGTAGAATATATCTTTAAGTGAACGTGTTTATGGGTACTAGGTAAATTAATGTTTTATATTTTCTTATACAATTACATAGAAGAAACATTTTTATTAACTTTTGCCGAAACACTACTGTACATAGATATTCATTTTCAATGTGGGCACAATTTTCTCACACCCTGCATTTATTAACTAATTCTGTGTTCACTTATTCCATGTACTTTGGGGCTTACTATTAAAGAGATTATGTTAGAGCTTTCTAGCATAACTCATACACTTAGCAGTGATATTTAATCTCTTAACTTGATGCATCTTTTAATTTAATACATCATTTATATGCCCTAGAATTAATAGTGGCCATAGAGTTTTTAGTATCAATTTTTAAAAAAAATATAAACTTGCAATCCTAAAAACAGACTGCCCTCTTGTATGCAGATTTGAGAAAAAAAAAATGTTTCTAAAATATATCCTAGGGGCACCTGGGTGGCTTAGCGGCTGAGCATCTGCCTTCAGCTCAGGGTGTGATCCCCGGGGTCCTAGGTCAAGTGTTGCATCAGGCTCCCTGCAGGGCGGGGGGCGGAGGGACTGCTTCTCTCTCTGCCTATTTCTCTGCTTCTCTCTGTATCTTTCTTGAATGAAAAAATAAAATCTTTAAAAAATAATAATAGGGCAGCCTGGGTGGCTCAGCGGTTTAGCGTCGCCTTCGGCCCAGGGTGTGATCCTGGAAACCCGGGATTGCGACCCACGTCGGGCTCCCTGCATGGAGCCTGCTTCTTCCTCTGCCTGTGTCTCGGCCTCTCTCTGTGTGTCTCTCATGAATAAATAAATAAAATCTTTAAAAATAATAATAAGGTGTATCCTAGAATATAATATCTTAAATTCTAGAAAAACCAGCATCATTTAATTAGAATTGGTTCCTCTTTTGCAGATTCAAATCTGTACTAATTCTGTCAAATATATAATCATAAAAAATCATTTTTCATCATGAAATAAAATTAGAATCTATTTATGTGTAATAATTGTCAAGTATTATGGCTTTTAAAGACTTTGAGATGACTTCCTTGGTAACTTAAACTTAGCATTAATATATAGACCTGTGTTCAAAAGTAATGGGTAAGGACACCTGAGTGGCTTGTGGCTCAGCGGTTGAGTGTCTTTGGCTCAGGACATGATCGTGGGGTCTTAGGATTGAATCCTGCATTGGGTTCCCTGTAGGGAGCCTGCTTCTCTCTCTGTGTCTGTGTCTCTGCCTCTCTCTGTGTGTCTCTCATGAGTAAATGAACAAAATCTTTAAAAAAAAAAAAGTAATGGGTAAATTCTTAAAGTATGAAAGTCCAATTTTACAGGGTTACTTTTTACCCCAGTTTTAGCTCCACAAGCAAAGGACCTCTAAGTTAAAGACTAATAAAATAATCGCTAATAAATTATATTATAGTCTTTTTAATATACTTCACAGATATTGAGAAATTAAATGATTTCAATGGCTGGATAACAAATCCTTTTGCAAACCAGATGATTTCCAATTCTGACCTTTACCAAATTAAATGGTCATTATGAAGTCATCAGCTGCTAAATAATAAAAAAATACGTTTTATTATAGGTTATTGCATTCTTTTGGCATGCGTCTCAAAAAACTTCAAATAATTAAATGATATTCCTATGTCAAAACACTTTCCATCCCAGCCAACTTTTGCTGGCAAGTTTCCTCAGTACCTACATCTGATTAAAAAGAGAAAGAAAGATGGCACCTAAGTGGTTCAGTGTTTTGAGTGAGGGGCTCTTGATTTCAGCTCAGGTCATGATTTCGGTGTTGTGGGATCAAATTCACATCCAGCCCTGAGTCCAGCCCTGTGTCCAGCCCTGCATCAGGCTCCATGCTCAGTGGGGAGTCAGCTTGAGCTTCTCTCTCTCCCTCTCACCCATCCACCCCCACTTGCATCCACCCCCACTTGCATATTCTCTCTCAAATAAATAAATAAATCTCTTTTTTGTAGATTTTATTTAATTATTTGTCAGAGAGAAAAAGAGAGCACAAGCAGGGGGAGTGGCAAACAGAGAGAGAAGTAGGCTCCAAGCTGAGCAAGGAGCCTAATGTGGGACCTGATCCCAGGGAGATCATGACCTTGGCTGAAGGCAGATACTTAACCAACTGAGCCACCCAGGTGTCCCTAAAATAAAAAATATTTTTTAAAAAAAGAAAGGAAAAGAAGGGAGGGGAGAGGGAGGAAGTGGGTGGAGAAGAAGGGAAGGAAAGAGAGATAACCAGAGAGAAAGGAACTTGAGGTAGAACTCTGTCACAAGGGCAGCCCTGGTGGTGCAGCGGTTTAGCACCGCCTGCAGCCCAGGGCATGATCCTGGAGACCCTGGATCGAGTCCCACGTCAGGCTCTCTGTATGATGCCTGCTTCTCCCTCTGCCTGTGTCTCTGCCTCTCTCTGTCTCTATGAATAAATAAATTTAAAAAATCTTTAAAAAAAAAAAGAAAAGAACTCTGTCACAAAAAAAAAAAAAGAACTCTGTCACATTCTAGTGATAACATTCATCCATAGATTCATAAAGAGGCAAAAAGCCAGCTCTGTCCATCTCAATAGAAGATGCATTTTCAATGCATTTTATATTTATTTATATACTTTTAAGAGATTTTATTTATTTATTCATGAGAGACACAGAGAGAGAGGCAGAGACACTGGCAGAGGGAGAAGCAGGCTCCCTGCAGGGAACCTGATGCAGAACTCCATCCCAGGACCCTGGGATCACACCCTGAGCAGAAGGCAGAAGCTCAACCACTGAGCCACCTGGGTATTCCTGCATTTTATATTTAATAAATACCAAATTTTATAATATATTTGTATGCCTTTGATCAATTTAACACAATTAATAATTTAATAAAAGATTTAATTCATGAAAAATAGCATCTACAGAGTTATCATCAAGGGTAATGAAAGCACTTTAAATTTATGGGCATACTTTTATTGTCCTAGCAGAGTGCCCCCAGGAAGTGATTTTAGTGTTCCAGGCACGAGATAATTAGGTGTCATACTGGTGTGGTTTTAGACTTAGGAAAGAGGAGACAAAGCTCAGATATTTCTGAAAAGAACCTGAAGGCACAACAATTTACAAGACATGAGAGATGAGATCGAGGAGATGTTAAAAAAGACTGAAATTTTGAGTCTGGTACCTGGAGGAAAAGTTATTTGGGTGACATAATCATTGTTAGGCCACCACTTTTGGGAGCTAATCCTGTAAGGAAGGTCAAGACTAGTGAGCGTTAGCATGCAACTCTTGATCTTTGTGAGTTGAAGCCCCATGTTGGGTGTAGAGGTTACTTAAAAATAAAATCTTTAAAAAAGAATAAAAGCCTAGTGAGTGTTCCACCCAGTCTTAAGGATGAGGAGGGAGTTGATAGTGAAGGAGTTAAGGCAGGGCATGGATGAGCTTCATACCACCTGGTCTTTTCCATTCTTTCTCAAACACTTAAGCAGTCTTGAACCAGCCTAGCAGCTAGGCTCTGTCTATACATCATAGCCATCTCTACATTTGGATTATTAATAGCCTTGACGTCATTTTAATTTGAAAGTTCATTATGATTTTACTCTTGCCTTTCACAGCACTCATTGACTTAAAGCATACGTGTCATCTAAGCCCAGTTTTCCCAGGAATCTTGCAGCTTCACTCCTCTAAAGAGAAGGTGCCAATTTTGCTAAATCTGTGTGGCTATTTTGAGTAAAGCCCTTCTCCAAGAGTTAAAATGCTAAGTCACAAGCACTTCCCTGCTTTCAGCAGTGACTCATTCTTCAACTCCAGACCTGCGAGGTTGATGCTTTATATAAAATGTAATGCTTTTCAAAATATATTTTTTCATAGATGTGTACATTTCTCTGGATAATGGTAGACTACATGACTCAGAAGTTTATGATGCATTTTTTTCTTATTCCCAGTGACATCTGCTTACAACCAACTTGTAAACATTGTTTTCTTGTTGTTTGTTTTTAAGTGACGCAACTGCATTTTGATTTTACTCCAAAAAGGTATGTTAAAGTTAAAATAGGGCTGGTACAATGGTGACTTCAGCCACTATAGTTTTGTGTTGCTGCTGTTGTTTTTAGGAAAAAACTACATCTCATGGAACTTGTAATGGTCATATTTTCATCTACTCTTAATAGTCGACTTTTCCACGTTGCAAGTTCTGCTTCACAAATCTGTCTGCTTGACAGTAGGTAAAGTCAGAATTGTTTACTGGTTTTGTTGTATGAATCATTTGACATTGACCAACAAAATTGTGCTAACCTCTGCATCTACAAACTCCAAATCCTCCAATTCTTTAAGCACATGACAACTAGAAAGAAAGATCATTGAGGAACCTGGGTGGGTTAGTAAGTTAAGCATCTGCCTTTGACTCAGATCATGATCCCAAGGTCCTCAGATTGAGCCCATACTGGGCTTCTTGCTCAGAGGGGAGTCTGCTTCTCCCTCTCCCTCTGCTGTTCCCCCTGCTTGTACTCTCTCTGTCAAATAAATAAATAAAATCTTTTAAAAAGAAAAAAAAAGATCATTTTTGCTTTTCTCTTTTAAATTCCTCAGAAAAACAAATCTTTTATCCTTTGTTATTATCTCAAATATTTTTCTCTCACATGCTCTCTGATCATGCTGTGCTTTGACATATTTATTCCATTTAATTAATTTAGTTAATTGAATCTCCACCTACATTTCTTCTAACATCTAGTGAGACTTCATTCCTCTCCAACTACCATGTATATTTTCACTTATCACTTATCCACCTCAAGGAGAGAAGGAGTCAAGGAGGGGAGGAAGAAGAGGAGGACGGAGAGGATGGGAACATAGACACAGAAGGGAAGAGGAAGAGAGAAAGGAGGACAGAGAGGAAGAGAAAGAGAAAGAGGGAGAGGGGGGAGAAAAAGAGGGGGGCCATTTACAATGAACACTGACAATTATGAATTCCTCTCCATCCTTGGGCCGCTCAAAGGCCCATTCAGATGTATGCCCTTCAAATCAATTGTGCCTTATTTAGCCAAAGGCATTTACTGATGACATCCACCCATACACATATTTCTCTCTTTCTTATTGTTACAGACGTGAGTTATGCTTTCCTGTGCATTAGACTAGAACTAATAGAAAGGTGGTATTAAAAATTATTACTTTTACCCTAAGCAAGTCCATCTTTCATGAGGTCGAGAGTATGCTGAAGTTCTATATATAAAGAATAAAGCTTTGCATGGCTTTGCCAACACTACAAAAGGGTTTCTTGAGGTTTCAGAATTTTTTTAGGGATGTGGAAGCTGTCGAGCTGCAATATCTGAAACTCCATTATTCACAGACACAGCTGACTTAAATATTGTTTTTAAAAACCATGACTTCAAAAGTGACATCTGTGGAGATTACTGAAAACAATAATCTGAATTTAGCTTTTGGCAAAGAAAAAAAATGGGGTCATTTTAATTTATATTACAAGTTAATTTTAATTATAAAATTGTAAATGTGTTCCTTAACATGTCATTGTAATAAATCATTTTAACTGTGACAGTTTTTGAAAGGATTCAATTTATTCTCTATTCCCATATTATTTTTTACAGTAAGAATCATACCATCTTAAACATTCTTGCTAACTCATTCTATTTGTTTCTCTTTGGGGACTAGGAGAATTGATTTGTCTAGAAGCCAAGGACATTCAATAGAATTGATGGATTTTCAAGGATGCATACACAAAGTCCATTCAGTAAAATTATGAAATATTCAAACTTCATCTCGATTACTTTAGCCTCTTATTTTTGGACATTTCATCTAACTTTAAAATTATCCCTCTTTCCCCTGTCAATGCCCCCTAAGTTCGTGCTCATTCCCTGTTAATTGCTTTCAAGGTGGGGACATGGGGGCGGGAGCTGTCCCCATTGAACTGGAAGTTTTTAAGCTAACGGATTGGATTTTCTACATAAGAATTTCATGTGTGAAAAAAAAAAAAGAATTTCATGTGTGCATGTGGACAAAGATGTTTTGACATAGGAATACTTTCCCATTGTTAAAGTCAACCTACGTTTCCTAGGCCATTAGCCACGGTGCAGGTTAGTCCTGTCTGCCACTTCTCTGGAAGAAGATTCCAGTCTGTAAACTGTAGGTTTGCCTTAAGATGGGTCACTTTTGCATGAAGATTATTTTGAGTTAAAAAGCTATCAAAACCCAGAAGATTCAGGAAAAGCTCTCTACCTCCCCCACAACTGCCTGAAAGGAATTTAGATAGAGGACCTGCTCCAGGAAGAGAGCTATCCCCACAGAGAACTACGTTATACTATGGACTAGGTCTAGCAGATAAGGAGGAACCTAGCAAGGCCTGTTTGACCGAAGCCCTCTATGCCCCATTGTTTCCCAGTGGCCCAGCAAACATTTGTTTCCCAAACATTTACTTTTTCATTTTCCTGTGAATCACATTCTTTGCCTTTGAAGTACCAGGTGCCCATCCCCCTCTCCTTAGTTAAATAACAAATACACCTCCTTTTGCCTATCTCTGGAGTTTCCATGTCTGTGTGGATTACCTGTGCGCAAGACATTAAACATGACTTTCTCTTGTTATTCTATCCCATGTCAATTTGATTCTTAGTCCAACTAAAAGGACCTTGAGGGGGCAGGACATTCTTGCATCCTAACCAAACCTCATGTTTTCTGATAAAACTGCTGGCATTTGCCATCACTTGAAGATTTGGAATTGCAAAGGGCTTATGCAAGAGGCTTGCTTTTCTTGTCATTCATTTGTTCACTCCAAAAGAAATTTACTGACCACCCACTGTGTGCTTGGATAGACACTAAGTGCTATCAGTACAACTATGAACAAGAAGTAGCCTTTAAAGAAGATGAATTCAATGTGGAAGGTGGGGAAATGAATGGCTAAATTGCAATAGGATAAGATAAAGGCTTTGTTGAGGAGACAACAGTATCCCCTGGGAGCACAGAAGAGCACCTAACCCAACTTTGGGAGGTCAAGGAGGGCTTCCTGAAGGAGGTTATAGATCAGCTGAGCCCCCAAAGACCAGTTAAGATTAGCCAGACAAATAGAGAAAGAATAATATATTGAGAAGAGTGGCCAAGTAAAGGCTATGAGGTCGCAAGTGATCATGTTCACTCAGAAAACTATTTCCAGGGCACCTGGGCATCTGTCTTTGGTTCAGGTCATAATCCTGGGGTCCTGGGATCAAGCCCCACATCAGGATCTCTGCTCAGGGAGAGTCTGCTTATCCCTTCCCTGCTTGTGCTCACTCGCTCTGGCGCTCTCTCTCTCTCTCTCTCACATAAATAAATAAGAAACAAAGAAACAAAGACAGGAAGAAAACAACTTCCAAACCAGAGAGTGAGCAGTGGAGCAAAAGGAAAAGGGAACTAAGAGTAAAATGAAGGCGCAAGTCCTGGAGTGCTTTGTAAGCCACAGTAAAAAATGTAGGGGCACCTGGGTGGCTCAGTGAGTTGTGCCTGACTCTTGGTTTCAGCCCAGGTCATGATCTCAGGCTTATGCAATCAAACCCAGCATCAGCTCCACACTCATTGGGGAGTCTGCTTGAGACTCTCTCCCTCTACCCAACCCCTGCCCACCATGCACTGGCATGCGCACATGTACTCTCTCTCTCTCTCTCTCTCTCTCAAAAAAAAAAAAAAAATAAATCTTTGAGGGGGGGAAGAATGTAAATTTAACCCAGAGGCAATGGGAAAGAACTCTAGTGGCTTCAACAGAAAACTGACATAATCAAATCTATATTCTAGAAAGTCCATTCTGGCCACAATGTGGAGATAAGATTAAAGATGGGCAAAATTGGATTCAGGGAGGCCAGTTAGAAGGTTGTAGCAGAATGCAGTCCAGTAACCGAAGGTCCGAGCTAAGCCGGGGTGGATAAGTAAATGGTCACAAGGATCCACAGTACTTGGTAATTAAGCAGATGAGCTGGTGGTCAGGAAGAGAAGAGCAAACAATGACAAAGGAAATGTAGGAAATAACCCCTCTTAATATGAGAATACAGGAGAAGAAATCATTTTCAGAGGGGTGATAATGAGGTGAGTTTGGGTCATGTTATTTTGGGGATTCCTAAAGAAAGCCTAGGGAATACTGCTGCGTGTACTACCAACACCAGAGGATGCCAGTCACATGGACTACAATGAGAATGACCTCCCATGGAAGAGCAGTGCCTGAAACTGTCCAAATGTATATGGTGGCCCTGGCTGGGGCTCAGGAGAGAGACTCTCATTGAAGATGAAGACTTTAGGGCTATCAGCATGTAGATAGTATTTGAAGCTTAGGAATAGATGAATCCCAACAACAACAACAAAAGAGGACCAATCACCAAAGAATCCTATATATTTACTGAATAGGCAAAAGAAGAGAAACCCACGAAAAAAATCAAGAAAGAGGAATCATTAAAAACAGAAACACCACACCAAGGGAGAAAGAAGTACTTGCAGTTTAGGTAAATTGCCACCAGGTGGAGTGTGGTCTCTTCTTAGAACACGAAATTCCTGCAGGTGTACTAAGCTGGCAAACTTCAAGTAGGGTGTACATAGGTCATTTGGCTCAGGACTCTTTCCAGACCTGTAGACAGTGAAGGAAGAGGAGTTCCATGTTATAATGCAGGCAAGAAAGCATTGATAGAGAAGAAAGGAAATTAGGTTCTAGTCCACTTTTTTGACTCTCTAGTAAAAAGACCTCAGGTAAATCTTTATCTCTCTATCCTCAGTTCCTACATATGCAATTTAAGGAAGTTAGGCTCGGTGTTTTAAATCCCTTCCAACTGTAACATTACAGCAAAAGACAATAATAATAACAACCATGTACACAGCCCAAATCTGGGATGGAGATTAAAAACAAAAAACCAAGTCAGTCCCTGTCCTTGCAGGCCTACCACTCTAGGTGTTAGATATACTTGTAAATTAATAGTCATAGCAACATGGCAAGTGCTATAATGGATGTACATTCTGCTATGGAAGCACAAAGCAGAAGCTAACTGCTTTCTAGTCTTCATGAAGAACTTGATTCTGGAATAACTTTATAGCATAAGTAAGAGTCTTCAAGAGATCATAGTGGAAGGAATCTTATGCAGATGATACAGAATGTGCAAATGTCTGGAGGTATGTGAGAGCCCTGGGTTTTGGTCCCATAAGGCTGAAATATAAGTGCATGGAAGGAAATGAATGCAATGGAAAAGGAAACACACACCAGAGAACTGACTGCAGGTCTTATATACTAGAGTCATATGTTTGAACCTTAGTTAACAAACACACCTTTAGAGATTGATGTGTACCAGGTACGGTGTTAAGTGCATTACGAATATTAACTCATTTAATCTTTGCACAAAACCCTATGCAATAAATGTTATCATCACCCCATCCCCCATTTTACAATGAGGAAATTGACACAGACATTAATTAGCCCTTGTAGAAGCTTAAGCCTGTCAGGGATGGAGCTGGGGTTCCCGATGAGGCACACTGCCTCCCAACTCTTAACTGTGCCTTATGCCATAAGAGGGGTGAGTCAACCAAACTATTCAACTGGAAATAATGGCATCAAAACTTGCACTTCAGAAAGGTCCGGCATGGAGGCAAAAAGGCTGAATTGGAGGCAGGGTGCGGGAGAGACATTGGAGGAAGAAATGCTGTTGCAGTATTCCAGGTAAAAGGTGAAAGAGTGGGAATTTTGAACAGGGAGAGATTTGAGATACTTAACAAGTATCTTTTCTAGACCCAGTGACCAGCTCCATGTCAAAGTAAAAGAGCCAGAGAAATTCAAAATGATGCCCAGACTTCTGGCTTAGACAAATGGATGGCTTAGAGAGTAGATGATAGTGACTTTAACTAAAATTGAGAATGCGCAGCCCCACTGGCCCAGGGGTTTAGCGCCGCCTTCAGCCCAGGGCGTGATCCTGGAGACCCGGGATGGAGTCCCACATTGGGCTTCCTGCATGGAGCCTGCTTCTCCCTCTGCCTGTGTCTCTGCCTCTCTCTGTGTGTCTCTCATGAATGAATAAATAAAACCTTTAAAAAAATAAAATTGAGAATGGAAGTTTTTGAGCATGCCGAGTAAGAAATATAGAGGCACATGGAAATGTAGGGTGTGGAACTCAGGAAGAAAGTTTGGCTATCGGTTTGAGAATTATTAATTCCCAACCACAGTGGATGGTGGTTAAAGCAATGGGAATAAGGAGGGTCAACAGGGGAAAAAAATGGATAGAAAGAGGAAAGAGCTAAAAATCAGAATCTGAATGTTGGCAAGAGGAAGAAAAAAAAATAGGAGATGAGAGGGTCTCTTAGGTAGGAGGAAGGCCAAATAAGAGTGGTACCACTTTTTAATCAATACCCGGTTTTTGTTTCCAAGAGATTATTTGGAAATATGTGCTAAAATACAGGTATAAAAGTGTGATGCTACCTGTCTATAACTAGTCCTTTGTAGGCAGGAATCATATCCAATTCATGTGTGTTTCATTATGCCTGGTATAATACAATTAACCTCAGTTAATACTTGGTAAATTAATCTTAATTTGTAAACACTGGTGTTCTAATAGACTTAACTTTCTCTTATTTCTCTTGTGTACCCAGACCACCTTGGCAAAAGATTTCATCCAGTTTTCCAAAAGAGAAGACCAAGAATATCGTGATCTGGTTTGCTAAAACACTCATTGTTAAATGTTCCCCAAATGAACACATTAAAACTGTAGGTCTAAATTCTAGATCACTCCTTTAAAAAAAAAAAAAAGAATCACAAAGCATCTCACTACCCTTTGTAACTCAAAATTCAGACAGAAAATATTAGAAAAGCATATTCCCTGCAATCAGGCAAAGCTGATTTCAACCCACAGGTCCAGCAGGCCTCGCTCTCTGACCCTGGGCAAGTCACTTAATCTTACTATGCCTCAGTTTCCTCTCTGAAGAAATGGTGATTATGATATTATGCAGCATATAGGGCTGCTGGGTAGGATCAGTTACCTAGAGCCCCTCCAGTATTTGCTGTCATAAAATAGAGGCTCAGGAAATATTAAATCTTTGGTAGTATTACAACCCTGGCAATCATTTTCACCATGAGAATTCGTATTTGCAAGAAGTGATCTCCAAAAGTTCAAGGCCTCCTCTGAGCCTGGTAAACCTGCAACGTCATCAAAGGCCACCAGGTGGTGGTGGTGCCTCTTAGGGGACCCTAGATCAGGGGTTCTTCACATCAGGGAAGACAATTAACTGCTCAGTGCTAAGCATCAAGTTCTGTTTCCTTTATGCTACTTTCCATAGCATTCTACCCTTACTAAAATAACAATCTCTACAGAGTAAACAGAAATGCCTCCAAGTGTGCATTTAACAATGATAATACATATTATATGTATATACTTATTAAGTCCTGTTTCAAATAATATATATTACATATTTTTATAAGTATATATTATATATAAGCATATATATAACATATATTATTTGAAACAAGTCTTAATGAAAAAGAACTACTTAGGTACACATCACATAACTTCCTGATTCCCTTAAACTGTTTTTAATCATTTCTTAACTTAATCTAACCTTGGTTTTATTCCCTCACATTAATTTCGATCCATACTTATGTTGGCAAAGGCTAATAGCCTCTGGACTGTGCTTAACCGTAGAATTTGGCAAAGCGCTCCATGGAAAAAGCCCTCAGTCCTTTTCACCTGCTGGGGGATTAAATCCCCTAATTAAGAGGCTTAGGCAAGCACTTCAGCCAGTACTTACAAGAAAATCTTGGCCTCTAGATGCTGTTTCAGAGCTTGGCCCTCTTCCTGCTGCCTGTCTTTGTCCACAATGAACTAGAGAATACTTGCTGGGTTCCCCAAGCCCCGTGACCCTTGACGTCTAATCAAAACCCGGTTACCAGCGTTACCCTGGCTTCTGCACAGGCTCCCTGACTCTCTATACTCGCTACCAAGGCTGCTCTACAAGAGTCCTCTGCTGCCTGGTGAGGGCTCACATCGGGTCTGGCTCAGGGTGCTATGTGTCCTGCAGTGTCTGGCATCTAGTGCCCACGTAAGCCTTCTTTTTATAGATGGCAAACATCTTCTTTTTACCTTTAAACAATTTTGAATACCAAATACAAGAATGCTAAAAAAAAAAAAAAAAAAAAAAAAAAAAAAAACCTTTTTTAATGGAATCATTGTTTTTAGGGCAGTGAAACTGCTCTACATGATACTATAATGGTACATGCATGCTATACATTTGTCCAACCCACAGAGGGAACCCTAAAGTAAACACGAACTTTGGATGATAATGATGTGTCAGCAAAGGTTCATCAACCGTAAAAATGTACCACTCTGGTGTAGGGTGTCCATAGTGAGAGAGGTTTGAATGTGTGCAGACAAGGGGGATATGGGACCACTGTACTTTCCACTTATTTTTGCTCTCAAAACCTGCTCTAAAAAGTAAAGTCTGTTTTTTTTTTTTAATGTCATTGTTATAACAGTGTCTACTCTGTAATGTCGGTCCTTAGGCATCCGTGAAGAAAGCAACAGGAGGTGTCCTCTTTTGCATATGCTAATCAGGTCATGATTAAGCACTTATTCTGTGCTGGTGATGGTCCTAGGGAAACATAGGTGAACCAGACAGACCCGAGAATCCTGCGGTTGGAAGGAAAGGAAAAAACTAAACTAAGTCACCTAACTACTTAATTTCATTGAGGCAAATGCAAAGAAAGTGCCATGAGAGGGTGTCCCAGGTGGCAACTGGGAAGGGCTATTTGTCTGCCCTTAACATTAATTTTCATTCCTTCTTCAGCATCAGCGTGCCAAGTGGTGAGTAGTGAAGTTGAGTAGGTGAGTTAGCAGAGTGGCATCAGCTCCTCACCCCCTCCTCCACTTACTCCTCAACCACGTTCAAGGTAGGCCTTCAAGCCACAGAGAGTTGAAGCGTTACTACTGTGAGCATCCCATTACTACTGTGATGGTGTGAAGCATCATCATCACACTTGTGCTGACCTCAGCTGGGCCACTCTGAGAAAGTGCTGCAGTTCGAAAAGCTTCCCAAACCACCTCACACCTGTTGGGATGACTATTCTAAAAAAAATAGAATGTTACAGGTATTATCAAGGATGTAAAGAAATTAGACCCCTTGAGTACTGTTGGTGGGAATGGAAAAGAAGATGGAAGTTCCTCAAAAAAAAAAAAAAAAAAAAAGAAAGAAATAGATTTACCAGACACTCCAGCAATTCCATTTCAGGGTATACACCTGAAAGAATTGAAAATGGATCTCAAAGAGATATTTGTAACCCATGTTCACAGCTGCATTATTCAGGATAGCTAAAATGCGGAAGCAATCTGAGTACCCATCAATAGATGAATGGATAAACAAAATGTGGTATATACACAAAATGGAATATTATTCAACCTTAAAAAGGAGGGAAGTGCTGATATATGCTGCTGCATGGATAAGTACTAAGGACACTGTTAAGTGAAAGAAGCCAGTTACACACACACATACACACACACACACACACACCCCAAATACTATATGATCCCATTCATCTGAGGTATCTAGAATAGTCAGGTTCATAGAGACAGAAAAAAGAATGGTAGCTGTCAAGAGTTGGGGAGAGGGGGAAGTGGGGGATCTATCAGTGTAATATGTGTAGGGTTTAGTTTTATCAGAACAAAAGTTCTAGAGTTGGATGGTGGTGATGGTTTTATAATATTAATAGACTTAAACCTCTGAGATGTACATTTAAAACTAGTTAGTAAACTTCACATTAATGTGTATTTTACCATAATAAAAAATTTTTGGAAAAAAAAAAGGGCATCCAGATGGCAAGACATTACAACCTCCTTTAGCTGCCCTCAAGCTTCTAATCTACTTACCTAGTAATGGCAAACTGCAAAACCAGGCAGAAGGTGACCAGATCCTTTCTTCATCTTTCTCCTCTATTTGTCTTTGCCTCTCCCCAAATAATTTTTTCACTTAGTGTGTGACAGAGAAAAAGTGAACATGCAGAGATATACCAAATGATAGAAATCGTATCTTGACATGGTTTGCATGAGACTCAGAAATCCCCACCTTTTGAGAAGACAGGGGTGTGGGAAAATGAGCACTTGTGTGCTTTGCTAGTGGCAGATGCACTGATAGGACCTTTTCAGAGAGACATCTGCCACCTTCCAACAAAACAAAATTATCCATATCTTTTGATCAAGCCACTCTACCTCAGGAATGTTTCCTTTAGAAATGCACATGGGCAAAAATATCCATAAGGATGTCAATTTTGGTGCTATTGAATATAACAAAAAGCAATTGATAACCCAAATGTCAATTAATCAAAGGATGGTCATATAAATTCTGGCTCATCCATAGAGTGTAGTACTATGCACTCGTCAAAGAGCATGAGGTGGAACTACATAAACTGAGTGGAAAGAAGTCTCTGATATACAAAGTAAAAACCATAAGTTGCAAAGCACTATGTCTAGAACAATCTCATAGTATTTAAGAATAAAATATTCAGACAGGTATTTTTAAGTGGATTTTTAAAAGTCTGGAAGGCTGTGAAGATGACTAAGGGAAGTTGCTCCTAAGGAGCAAATTTTTTTTTTAATTTATTTTTTATTGGTGTTCAATTTACTAACATACAGAATAACACCCAGTGCCCGTCACCCATTCACTCCCACCCCCCGCCCTCCTCCCCTTCTACCACCCCTAGTTCGTTTCCCAGAGTTAGCAGTCTTTACGTTCTGTCTCCCTTTCTGATATTTCCCACACATTTCTTCTCCCTTCCTAAGGAGCAAATTTTGAAGTAAGAAGCCTTCTTTCTCTAGAGGACATATTTTCACTTAGATTGACTATTGCCTATAATAAGCATGTATTATTAAGGAGGGAAAATTTAATAAAGTAATTTTTTATATTTTAGTTGCTACAGAACAGGATAATAATAATAATAGACTCATCCTTAATATCACATTGTTTTATAATGGTTTATACTGTTTGATTTGAAACAACCCTGTCCTTTTCAGAGCTCCTTTTCTTTCCCTATACTTGGCTCTGTAAAAGTAAGTGTCTGGGGACCACAGAGATGGAAACACAGAAGGGAATGCACAGAAAGAGATAGGGGATACAAGAGTAAATTAAGGACTGACTTGTCCAAATAAAAAGTAGTCATCAGATTATGTTTTGAAAAATTTATATAACATGGTAAAATGTATATAATAAAAATATGGAACTCAAAGATGTATAATCAGTATGATCATCACTAGAAAATAAAAAATTTTATATGTAAATGGCTTCCCCCAGCCTCCAAAAGGATCCTGGAGGAACATAAACCAAAATGTTAACAAAGATAGACTGGATGGTAAGACTTCAGATGTTTAATTTCCTCACATTCTACATTTTTGAAAATGATCTGATTACCTTTATCACACAACAATCACACTTTTATTTAAGATATGCCTATAACACTGAGGGGGGCACTTGATGAGATGAGCACTGGGTGTTATTCTATATGTTGGCAAATTGAACACCAATAAAAAATAAATTTATTAAAAAATAAATAAACTTCTATTGCTTTACTCACACAAAAAATGATATGCCTATCACTTTAACATTTTGCCCTCCTCCCCATAATACCCCCACAAGTACAGATCATAGCACAAAGCACAGGTGTGTCTCATTCTACATCATGTTCGAAGCCTGTGTGTCTTGATTCCGAGAAGCCCATCAAGTTTGGAGACTTCCCTTCTGTTTGTATTAGTGCAACTTGGAGGTTCCATTATTTTTTAAAGGAACACAGTATAGGGAAGTGAATATCAATGGGCTGCTTGGTCTGTGACACGGAAAGATACTATATAATGTTCATTAAAAGTACAACTGACCCTCAAACAATGCAGGAGTTAGGGGTGCTGAGCCCCTGTGCAGTCGAAAATCTGCAAATAACCTTTGACTCTCCCCAAATGTAACTACTAATAGCCCACTGGAAGCCTTACCAATACCATAAACAGCTAACTAATATATATTTATATATTTCATATGTTATATGTGAAAATAAGCTAGAGAAAAGAAAAGGTTAATAAGAAAATTATAAGAAAGAAAATACATTTACAGTACCTTACTGTATTTATTGGGAAGAAAAATCTGTAAGTGGACTTATGCAGTTCAAACCTGTGTTCAGGGATTGGCTGTATTCTGAACCTCAGGGAGAGAACCCAGGGCACAATGTAAGGGTCTTTGTTGTTTACATTTTATTCATAAAGTCAAAGTGAGGAACTCTAAGAGTTTACCAAAATTAAACCCAACCCCTCAAACCCATTGTTTTACTGAACTCCTTTTGGCCAGACGGCACTCACACCCTCTGTTTTCTGGTGAGAATTTATGTTGGCCTGCTTTCCTCGGTTTGCTTTGTTTGTTAACAGTCACCAGCTGTGCAAGCTCCCTCTATAATTTCTCGTAACTTTTTTTTTCAAAGAATAGGGCCTCAAATGCAAGGTTTCACTATAAGGTCTCAAGTTCCACATATAATGGAAAATTTTCAGTACTGAGGCATGCCAAGAAAGGGTGGGGCTGCTTGACTCCCTTGGACCATTTATAAGCCTGGAAAGATGTCATTCTGTCCTTGTAAGTCAGGTTTCCCTGAAACTGTCACACACCCAAGAGAAGATGGGCTAGTTGTTTTCTATCTTGAAATCTGCATGAGTCAAGCCAGCAGCTGTTCCTAGATTCTTCCTCACAAAAAATGATCAGAATGGGATTTTCAGTTCCTAATTGTGTCGTTGAATATTCACTCACTGCATTTTATAAACAATCCTCTCTTCATACCGTAGACCTGAAGACCAATGGTTATATGTTTGGTTGATGTTCTTATCTGAGATAAGAAGTACTAGTCTCTTTTATTAAACTTTCCCCCACTGGTATCAGAGTTCAAAATGATGTTGTTGGGGATTGTCGGGTGGCTCAGCGGTTGAGCGTCTTCCTTCGGCTCAGGGGGTGATCCTGGAGTCCTGGGATCGAGTCCCACGTCGGGCTCCCTGTGTGGACCCTGCTTCTCCCTCTGCCTGTGTCTCTGCCTCTCTCTCTCTGTGTCTCTCAGGAATAAATAAATAAAATCTTTAAAAAAAAAAAAAAGCAATTAAAAAAAACAAAAACAAAATGTTGTTGTTACTGCTGTTTGTTTTGCTTTGCTTTTAAAGATTTTTATCTATTCATTTGAGAGAGAGAAACAGCGCACACTCACATGCACGAGGAGGATGGGGACAGAAGCAGACCCCCGCGGAACAGTGAGCCCCACAGGGCTCCATCCCAGGACTCTGGGATCAGGACCTGAGCTGAAGGTAGATGCTTAACCCACTGAGCTACCCAGGCAGGCACCTTGCATTGCTTTATTTGTTTAAATACTTGACTCCTAGTAGCCCAAAGGAAGGAAGAGGGGAGACATTATATTGACTATAAGTCATGAGCTATCTATAAATAGAGTATGTTTTGTTTTTCATTTAATTTTCATAGCAAACTGATAATGTTATAGATGAGAAACTGAAGCTCAAAAAAAAAAAAAGAGGTAATTTGTCCAACTTGAAGCCATGATGCTGTTAAATCGTACAGTCAAGTTTCAAATACATTTCTATCCAAAGTTTATGCTGTTCAGTTCTGCCGTGTTGTTTCCGGCAATTTAATATGAAAGAAAGCTAATATTTATTAAGCACCTGTAATATGTCAGATGTACTGTAGATATTAACTCACATAATTCTTAACCAAAATCTGTTCCAGGATGAATAGTTATACCTACGCTTAGGAAAAAACTGAGGCTCAGAAAGGTTAAATATTTGCCTAACATCACATGGGGTTCTGGAGACCCAGGATTCAACCCCAAATCCATCTGGCTCCCAAGCTCCTGCTTTTTGGGGGGAGGTTTTGTTGTTGTTGTTTATAAAGATTTTATTTATTTATTCATGAGAGACACACAGAGAGAGGCAGAGACACAGAAAGAGGGAGAAGCCGACTCTATTCAGGGAGCCCGATGTGGGACTCGATCCTGGGACCCCAGGATCACTCCCTGAGCCGAAGGCAGGAGTGCTTAACCACTGAGCCACCCAGGGGTCCCAGCTCCTGCTTTTTTATGGCATTAAATGTACTGTTACACACAGTTACTCATATGAACGACTTTATGAGGTGAGTACCGTGATCATTCCCATTTTACAGATGAGAAAAAATCTAGTTCGGAGAAGTTAAGTTCAACACCCAGGCAGCCTGACTGTCCTTTTAACCACTTAATGAATTGTCTCCCCAGAAACACTTATAAAGACTCTCTGTTCTAATAAAAACGAGGCAGAATTTTTTTTTTTTTAAGTATAAAGGTTTTTTAAAAAAAGTACTTTTTAAAAAGAGAGAAAGGGAAAAGAGATTATCTGCTAAACTGGGATTGGTTACTGGAACCTCTGGCTCCTCTACAAATACAATGTACACTTTATTGGTTGATACTTGCAGAAGTATTAAGCACATACCATTGTATCCCTCTTGTCTGTTGCACTAGTGAAATCTTGTGGCTTCAGAGGAAAAGGAGGAGGGTTCTGGAGTTGTATAAATCAGGAAATTGTGCAATGAACCGTGTGGGTGGTGCTAAGGCTTTTAAGTATCCAGGCATTCTGAATCTTGGGATGAGCTTACTCATCCTCAGTGTTCTGGGTCAAGAAAGAGCTATGTCAAATGACGGAATGAGCCATCCTTCATACTCGAGGTCAGAGCCATTGACCCACCTCCATCAGGATGGCATGACCCTGGAATTGCCAGTTCAGTAGTGGTGATGGATTTGCACTCATTTCTGTGTGCACTCATGGGCCCCGCTGGCCCTGTGTGAGCCATGGCAAGTACTTCTGAGGGTATCAGGATTCAAGGGGCGGCATTGTTGTGACATAGATTAGCAACAATCTTAGCTACCTAGAAGCCTAAGAAAAAGAAATAGAGCAAGCTCCCATGTAATCTTAAACCCTGCGAATGTATGACCCAATTTCTCTCAGGCTTTGTCTGGGCAATTAAGGGAAGAGATAAGAAACGATTATAAGACGCTGCGTTTTTAATGTCAGCAACAGCTCTTGTTTCCAGGAATAGGATAAAACAGAGAGCTCAAGCAGAGTGCCCTGAGTCTAGTCTGAGACAAGTTCTTTTTTATGGATATGTGTTAGATTTATATGCCTGCAACTTCTGTGCTTTATAACAAGGCCATCCAGGCTGAATGCCCTTATAGTGAGACAGATGCAATATTTCCTTCTGGTGGGAGGCAAGGAGGCAAAGGAGGGGAGAGCAGCCTTATTATGCAAAGGAGCTATAATAAAGGCTGCTTTTCACCACTGCAAGTGGCCCTCTGAGAAGATGAGTAGCGAAGGAGAGCATGCAAAGGCCTGGATGCCTATTTATCTAATAAAAGCTGATTACAAGCAACAGGTGCACTAGCATATAAACTACCTTAGAGTCATCAAGAAATTCTAAAGAAAGCTGCATCAAATTGCAAATGATATGACTTTCATCTAATGATAGATATTAATTATACAGGGAAGATTGCAATAGGCCCATAAAATGGGTGTTTGCATCCTCATTATTCAGTATTTCATGCCATGATGATAAAGCAATAATGACAGAATAATAAACAAGCTTCTTATTTATTTATTTCCCTTGTTGAAAACTAGACTTTGAAAGTCAAATCACAAAGTTTGTAAGAAGTGGGTAAAAGACGCTAAAAACATCTATAAAGGGCAAGCAGAGATGTTGCAGTGAGAAGAATAAAGAAGAGATCAAACAATAGATTGATTTTTTTAAAAAACTGTTTTCTCTGAGATAAACACTCCTAAAATTGTATAAGAATTAAGGCACTTGGGGCAGCCTGGGTGGCTCAGGGGTTTAGCACCACCTTCAGCTCAGGGTGTGGTCCTGGATTCCCAGGATTGAGTCCCATGTTGGGCTCCCTGCATGGAGCCTGCTTCTCCCTCTGCCTGTGTCTCTGCCTCTCTCTTCTCTCTCATGAATAAATAAATGAAAAAAAAAAAAGCATTAAGGCATTTGGGGTGCCTAGGTGGCTTAGTCGGCTAAGCCTCTGACTCTTGATTTCAGCTCAAGTCATGATCTCAGGGTCCTGAGATCGAGCCCCTGGTCAGGGTCCATGCTCAGCGGGGAGTCTGCTTGAGATTCTCTTTCTCTCTCTCCCCCTCTGCCCTTCCCCCCACACCACCCCCAGCACTTATGAGCATGATCATGCTCTCCTTTTAAAATAAATAAATAAATCTTTAAAAAAAAAGAAGAATTAAGCAATTTTCCCTTGCTGGTAATAACAGCATTTTGATGATATGTTTAAAAATGCCCAAACTCTGAAAGAACAGTTCCTTTATGAGATGTGGGGTGGGGGGAACACATGAGGTCCGATGTCATGTACACAGCAGCACCTGTCATATCGATGAGTGCTCAAGGTTCTACCCACTCATGAGGCCATCGTGGAGAGCAGAGCCAGGCTGTGGGAGACGAAAGTGGGTGGGAAGAGAGCTGGAAAGTGGGAGATTTCCAGCAGAGAAGGGAGGGCAGGAAGTGGTGGGCGGGGAAGCAGGAGGGAATAGTGCAGGACAGCTGCAGAGAGCAAACAAACCCACAAGCCTACATGTGCCGGGAGACAGCGAAGATCCTTATGACGACAATTTATTAAATGGCACCTCATAAAAATTAAGGACACTTGGGAAGGAGGACGTGGTGAACTGGAGAGAGAGCAATAGCAAAGATTGATTTACCTGGAATCCTAAAATAATTCTCTCAGAAGAAACTCTGCCCAAAGTACCCTGTTTGGTTTAACACAGCATAAATCTCCATCCTCTTGCCATCTAGCCAGCCTCCTGCCTGCCTGCCTGCCTGCCTCCGAGCATTTCTCAATGCTTTGAACCCTACTCAGTTTAATGTTTTGATAGATGCATTTTTCAAAACATTGGCAAGTCTTGATTGCTATGACTCAACTTTTTTTTTTTTGTCTTAATGGAGAGGATGAAGTAAATACTCTCTTCTATTTCAAATAAAATAAATAAATGATCTGATTATTTATCCACTCTCAATTTTTCTTTGAATACTGTCTCTGGAGACAAAGGTGAAAGAGTCATATTAAGTGTTTATAAATTATATTACTTGTGTACAGATCTGATCTCATCTAGCTTATCTGGTTAGTGATACGAGCATGGAAAACCAAACTGGAAGAGGTAGGTGGTAGACAAAGGTGGAAAACCCTTTAAATTAGATCCCACTAATTCAGAAATTGTGATAAATCTAACCTTAAGAAAATTTTCCTTTCATTTATTTGTTTAAATGGCAGTCAAATTAACAATGTAAAAAAAGGGTTGAAGAGACACTGTTTGATCTACCGAAGCAAACAATACCTCACCTTGCTCAGGTATCAACAACTGTGCATGTCTAAGTTTCAAATGGGCAAAAGGTAGCCTATTTTTCATGAACACAGTCATGAAATAAGTCAGTGGTAGACTATTTTTCTTTTTTAAAATTTGGACCATCTATCTTTTATTTATATAAAGCAAAATAAAAGTCAGGGTAGATAAAATTATTTGTTATTTTAAAAGCATACTCTCAATTTATATACAACATGTATGTTGCTATGTTCTGAGATTAAATTTGTATTTAGCTCCTACTTATTTCCTAAAGAACAAAGTCACTTTATTCAGGGGACTCTCAAATCCCCTGACCTTCAGTTAGATGACTGCAGATCAAAAGACTTAACCAGCCTCTGGAACACTAGTTTTTACATTCACATGAAATACTTTCACAAAAACAGGTGTCAAGATGATTCAGGGTGATTATATCCCCTGAGTAGCAGGAGGAACAGCCAACAAAACACAAGTTTGACACTATGACATACTTACTCCATCCTCACCCCTTAAATATCCAAAGAGCAAAAATCCTCCATATTATTGATAAAACTTGTCGCTTACTCTTCTTTATCTAAATTTATCTAAATTGCCTCGTTACGCACTGACCTACCTAGATTCTGAAAGATACATGTGCTAGTTAAAAATTCCCCCAAGCTATCCCCTATATAAGAATTCAAGAAGGGAAGCTGAGGTCCTATCTCTTTCCACAAAGTTATGCCTTGACTCATTCGGCCACATTCACTGATTCCTTTGTCCTATGAATACTTACTGGACACTATTGCAAACATAGTTAATTAGAGGATAAAAGCTTTAGACTCTCTCCCGCCTGAGGCATATGTAGCCTGGAGGAGCTGGGTTAAGATGGCAATTAAAACAAGATTTGAACAAGGCAAACGTAACATGACAGTACGTAAAAAAAGATAGAAAAACAGATATGCCTGTTTTGTATCTTTATAGGGAAGTGAAATCGGGTGGAGAAGGAGAAATGGGGATAAGTGAAAAAACCTTTAGAGCATATGGTAGTTGAGATGGATTTGTGAAATTGTTTTCAACTTGAGCTAAAGGTGAGCTGTCTCTCCAAGTAAATGAGGAAAACGATCTGGAAACTGGGAATATGGGGTTATGCTCTGGCAGTGCTTTGAGATTTAGGTACAGGAAGGAAAATATTAGCAGAGGAGTTTGGAAAAGTAGAGTAGACTGTTCATTCAATCAGCGTTTGCCAAAAATCTGTTATGTACCAGGAACTCTACTACATACTGGGGATAAAATTTTGTATAAAGAGTTTTCTACCCAAAGTGGTCCCTCCAGGCCAGCAGCATTGGCATCATCTGAGGTTTTCTTAGAAATTAATCATTTCAGGCCCCACTCCACACCTAATGAATCAAATATGCATTTTAACAAAATCCCCATGTGATTCTTATGTACATCAAGTTTGAGAACAACTGGTGTAACACACCATTCATATTTCAGGAGCCCACATTTTATTGGAGGAGACAGACAAGCAAACCAAGAAAGGTAGTGCAGTGTGATAAATGCTGTGAGAGAGATAAGGACAGGGGAGCACACTGAAGTGAGCAAATCAGATCAGGGTGAAATGTCAAGGAGGGGAATGTAGTTGTGCACAAATAACGCCACAGGGTAGTCTGACTATTGAAGATATTTACCAATAAATAGAAGGAACATTAATTTTTCTTGATTGCCTTTGTATACCAAGATCTGTTAAATCAATTACTTTTCTGCATCCATCACCACTGCTTCTTCAGTACTAGCTACCGTCATCTCTTGCCTGTACTGTGCAGCAGCCTCCTCACTGTTAAGCCTCATCTATTCTGCCCCACCCCAGGGTCTTACGCTACAACCAGAACAACCTTTTCAAAACATGCATCTGATTTTGTCATCTATCTCCTTAAAACTCTTCAGTAGCTTCCTATTGCTTCACTCCTTAACATAGGGACCCAGCTCCTATGACATCTCCCTCACAAAACCCACATAGGCACCTCCTGGCACTCTCCACTCTAACCAACAAGCTTTTTTTTTTTTTTTTTTCCAATCTCTCCAAAACTTCACATCTCGTCCTACAATACTCAGTGAAACATGCTGCACCCCCTTGCATAAACACTCTTCCATTATTCCCTTAGGCTGGTCAGTTCCTGCACAATCCCCAAGTCCCAACTTAAACAACCTTCCACCAGAGCAGCTTTTCCTGCCCTCCCTGACGACATCACATCTTCCTTTTGGAGAATTCCTTGGTAGCCCGTTTTATAACTGCGATGTTATGTCACCTATTGATCAATTAACTGTCTCACTCCCCAGTTAAACTTTAACCTCCACCAGGGTAAAGGACCTAATCTGTTTTTTGCTCGGGGATAGTGCTGGTATAGAGGAGCCACTCAGATGTTTGTTTAATGAATCAGCTAATTAATATAGAGAGCATTTCTAGATAGAAATGCTGATTGTCATACTTTGGCAAAAAGCATGAAATGCTTCAGAGAGGTTTAATGGATTGAAGACTAAGAAATTATAATGTGCTTTGTGACTAGGAGATCACTGATGGTGATCAGTGAGCAGTTTTAGCACAGCAATGCCACCAAACTGGACACATTAAGTAGGGAAGAAACAGAGGCAAGAATGTAGATGACCTGATTAACAATGAAGGAGAAACAAAAATTAAGAGCAAAGTCCGAGGGTGCCTGGCTGGCTCAGTCAGTAGAGCATGCAACTCTCAATCTCAGGGTCATGTGTTCAAGCCCCACATTGGGCATGGAGCTTACAAAAAAAAATAAAATAAAATAAGAACAAAGCTCAAAGGAGGTAACAAGGACAAAGGAAGGGCTAATTGTAGAGTAAGGAAGCCTTGGGTATATTTGTTGAAAGCAGAAAGATCAAGAAGAAAAGAAGATTGACATGGAAAAAAGAAGTATGTAATCAATGGGACAAGAAGACAGGAGAGACCAAGATGATACCACATGTGGAGAAATCTTTCTTGAAAGAGCAGCACATGTAATACAAGAAGGAAGGAAAGGAAGAGGAGTAAAAATAAAGAAATTCTGGTTTTGAGAAGACAGACAGCCTTGAACAGTCTTTCTCATGACCCCTCCATTACTCTCCTTCCAGTGTATGTTCTGTGACATTCCATAGGAAAGGAAAAATCATTCCATATTCATATACAAATTTTTTCTCTGCCTCTTTTCTTTTAAAACCCCTTCTCTCTACTTGTTACCTTTGTCACCACCGCTAATCAACACACAGCCCCAGTTCTGTGGACTTTATAATCCATAATAATGGTTGTTTCATCACTGTAGTCTAACACTAAAACTGTACTGAAATTGTTCAAATATTAATTAAACACATACTCTGGTCCAGGCTTTGGGCTAAGATTTAGAAATAAGAAGATGAATAAAAAAAAAAAGAAGAAGATGAATAAAATATGGCGCTTGTTTTCAATGAGCTTACAGTAGAGCATACAAAGAGAGTCATGTTTAAAGTGGTAAAAAGAGATGCCAATAATCTAAAGGAAGTGTGTAAACCAAGGAGATCTTTGGACACTTCACTAAGAAAGTGGCATAAGCCTTGATATTTAGTCCCAGGGACTTGAAGGCAGAAGTTGGGGTCACCTCATTTTTCAGTGTAGCCATAAGGAACCTAAGACCTGAGAATACAGTGAGGCTCCTGAGGAAGGGACAGAATTGATTCACTCAAAAAACCATTTATTGAGCACTTAAGTGTATGGCAGACACTGTGCAAAGACAATGCCTGAGATGAATGCCTTCGCATGCTAGTGGATATTCTACTTTGACCCTTGGCAAAACTGTGGAGGAAAACTGTAACTCAAGAGTATCCAACCCTACCTCTATTTCTGAATCTTCTGTCTTCCTTATTCTTGGAGCTCTTCTCCCTCCCTCTTCAATACTCATTGAGATTCAGGAAGTAGGTTGGAGGAGAAAAATATAGCTGTCCAAGGTACTGCTAAATGTAAACTTTTGCATACATCCAGCCTCTGAAATCCATCACCAACAACAAAGCAAAGGAAGGCAATAGCATTTCCTTCTATCATCCTCAAACAGGATTAGATTTATAAAAATAATAATAATGAAGATAATGCACTAATAAATACAGCTAACACTTACTGAACAATTCACTGTGTTCCAAGCTTTGGGATAAGTGTTTCAGATGTTTTCAGATGTTTTCTATCTTTTAGCTCACATGATAATTTTATGATGTAAGAATAATTAACTGGATCTTACAGAAAAGAAAACTAAGCCTCATATTGTTAGTAAATAGTGCTTCAAACTTTCCTGTTTGTGGCTATCGTTCTTCCAGGCAATCAATCAAGTCCATTTTAACTGAATTTCACATAAAAATTATGTTGAAGCAAAGAACTGGCTCAGGTCTTAATTAGAAATGGCCCTTTCTAGATGTTTCTCTACTTTAAAGATAAACATGTCTGGATCTAGAGCTCAATAATGTTGTTATAGAGGTATTTTACATTAGAGGGGTCTTCCCACACCCCTCAAATAATCCCAGCTAGTGTCGCCCAGAAGTGGGACTGTCCATCCCTTCTACCCATAGAACTGAGCCTTACTCTGTAGTTTCAGTCATCATAAATATAATAGGTATAAGTATCTATCTCTTTTATCACTGACCACATAAAATGTTTCATTTCTAATGGATTTTTAATAGGTCTTAAAGACTTTCCTTTTGTCTAGCTCTCTGTAATTGCTGCTTTTTGTTACTCCTCAAGCAATTGCTTTGACATTCTGAAGTCATCATTTTTAAGACATGAGTTGCTTGGTGTTTTATTCCACCTGATGAATGTTATAGTAGGTAGAATAATGGTCCCCCAAAGACACACACATCCTAATTTTTAGAATATGTGAATATGGTACCTCTCATAGCAAAAGGGACTTTGTAGATATGATTACACTAAGGATTTTGAGGTGGGGACATGATCCTGGATTAGCTGGGTGGGGCCCAATATGGCCACAAGGGTCTTTAGAACTGAAAGAAGGAAGCAAGAGAATAAGAGTCAGAGAACTGCTAGCTTTGAAAATGAAGGAAAGGGATGCAAGCCAAGAAATGCAGACAATTTCTATAGCGTGGAAGAGTCAAGGCTCCCTTGAGCCTCCTGTAGGAACACAACTCTGCCGACCTCTTGATTTTGGCCCAGTGAAGCATATTTGGTACTCTGACCTCCAGAACTGTAAGATAATAAATTTGTGGTAATTTGATATGACAGTAATGGGAAATTAATTTAAATACCATTTATTCTTTTCCCATTCTTGATACCTTGTTCCTAGAAATGCTGTAAGCCACATAAAGTGAATTGAACAGTTGATCCATCAGTGTATCAGTAGCCTCCAATTTCTTTCTCAAAAGTACTCACCTAATAGCCTTAGAATTCAGTCCTTTATAAGCTATTCCCAAAACTTGAGTGTATCAAATCACCTAGAAGTTTTGAGGAAACACAGATTGAGTCCTACCCCCAGAGTTTCTAATTTTGCTGTTCTAGGATGAGATCTGAAATATATTTCTAACATTTCTTCATGCTGCTGGTCTGGGGACTATACAGCTCAAGAAGCACTATTCTAGTCTTGGCTGGGTAGTGCTTTGATATAAGAGAGAACTACCACTGTAACAGATACGTCCATCCTACAAGTGAATAAAATGCAGTAGGACCTAGAGTGGATAGGAATGAGACCAGGAAAAGCCCAATAAAATGTAATCTTTCACTTGACATACTTTTTATCAGTTGTGCTGCTCTTCCCTAAATTCTCTGGATAAAAAAAATAAAAAACACCCTGAAAATATAGAAATTAAAATTGGACACCATATGTTAATAAGGGCCTAACAGAAAGTGAATTAAGTGGAAATAATCTTCTTCAGCTCTTGCAAATAATTCACTAATTTTAAAAGATCCAAGTATCATATTAGCTTTTTAAATTAAAGCACAATTTGGCTTAGGAAAGACCTCACTACTTTTACTTTTACTTTTATTTTACTTTGTCAAGCAAAAAATGTATTGTTCAGATTTTGTTTCTGTAATATATAGTCAATTTTCCCTGTACTATTTTATATTAGGACAATTAACTATTAAAATCCATCTTCTCAAACCACATTTTAGAATAAGGGTTAAAAATTGCACAAAAGAAAAGCAAATTTATTATTTAACTGATAAACTAAAATGAAACGTGACTCCTATAGCAACTAATAAAGCATGTCTTTTAACATTTGTAAATTCAGTAATACCACTTTAATAAAATGTAGAAGTGTATATTGGTCTTCAGTTCATTAGTTTTAGTATGCCCTGTTAAAATATCTTACTTGCATTTTTGTATCTGCCAAGATGTCAGTTCTGACATGACTCTCTTCAGGCGAAATGTAGTTGGCCTTTCCTCATTTTTCGCTGACACAGAAAATGAACAATTTCTTAACATCATTTAGGATAATGCTATCTGAATCATACCAAGTTCAAGTATAAATGAGGTGCACATGTTAAGTCATCTGCAGAAAGGTACAATTTTACAACTGGCTGAATTAGTTCAGGGCATGAAAATTTAGCAGCCAGACTATCCAATTCTAGAAGTACATCTGACTGTAGAAAACTGTCCAAATACATAAAGACGACCAGCCTTTAATGTCCTCATTTCCACTTGCATATAACATTTGACTTTAATCTAATGTATATGCAAGTTGCTTCTTGCAATATTAAGCATTAACTATAATGCACCCCTATCTAGAATACATTTGATGATTTGGGTTGGCCATTAAAATATTTAAATCGAGCACTTAAGTACAGTTTAGAAAATTATATTCTCTACATTTGAAATAACCGTAAATAAAACTCTCTTTAAATTATTATGGAAGAATAATGCTAAGTGAAAAAGGCAGAATACAAAATTGAATCTACACTGTAATTGCAACTGTATAAAATTGGTTATGCATGCAAACAAGGTTGGAAAAAACCATGGAAAATATAAGTGATTTGTTAAGGAAGTAGATCAGAGGAGTACCTTTTTAAAAACTTCCTGTACTTTTTCTTTTAAATAAGTTCTATGCCCAGGATGGGGCTTGAACTCATGACCCTGAGATCAAGAGTCACATGATCTACCAACTGAGCCATCCAGGCACCCCTATTCTTAGACTTCTTGTGATGTTATCTCTAAAATATTTTTAAATATTAAAATTATTTTGGGGAAGAAACTGTGTTTTCTTCTCTTGGATTGAATGTTTTCTTATTATTGATGGTTAACTATCTGTGTGATGGACTAACACAGGTATAAATTTAGATTATCAAAACAGGGACACCTGGGTGGCTCAGGCAGTTAAGTGTCTGCCTTTGGCTCAGGTCGTGACCTTAGGGTCCTGAGATCAAGTCCCGCTTTGGGCTTCCTGTTCATTGGGGATTCTGTTTCTCCCTCTCTCTCTGCCTCTACTCCCTACTCGTGCTCGCTCTCTTTCTCTCAAGTAAATAAATAAAATATTTTAAAAATAAATAAATGATCAAAACATAGGAAAGATAGTTGGAGTGTTAGAGAAACAATTGCTATCTTTTTTACTTCAAAAAAATTATTTTTAAAGCCCATCATGTTATTGTAGATATACAAATGCCTATTTCTTTACACAGACATTATTATTGCCATTCATGACTAATATTACAATGATAAAAATACTAGCCTTCCAACCAGAGATAATCATGGAATCATAATAAAGACAAATGAACTAAATTACTGATGAAGTTGAAAGTTGCAGTATTTTGATTAAACAGCCAGCAGGAATTGTCAGTCTAATTAACTCAGGGTCAAGCTACTGCTGAACCAAATGCCAGAACTATCAAAATCCAATACAGGCTATGCCCCGTTACTTCACTAAGACTACGTATTTGTACTTAAGAGTAATGATCTGATATGTTAAGAAAGTTCAGCTCAGTAAAATAACTGCTGCTGAAAACTATTTGTGCCAGGGCTGTTGTCAGCAAATCAGTCAAGTTCTGATGGTCAAGCTAGATCTTCTCAATTCTAAAGCTAGAGATGCCTCACATCTTTCTTTTTTTTCTCTCTTTCTTTTCCTTCTCTTTTCTTTCTTTTCTTTTCCTTATTTTTTATTTTTAGTGAGCTCTACACTCAATGTGGGGCTTGAATTCATAACCCTTGAGATCAAGAGTTGCATGCTCTACTAACTGAGCCGACCAGATACCTCAATGCCTAATATTTTTATAGGAATGCACAAGTGGGACTGGGGAGGGTTGATAGTCTAATGTTCATATCCCTGACTTCAGTAATTCATGGTGGGAAGTAGAAAGACCTGAGGCATCAAGAGTACAAGAACACCCTTTTAAGAACTCAATATTAAGCTGATAGAATATTGGCAGTGGTGCAAGGGGGAGGAAATTGGCCCCTGAGGAGGGAATGGCCAATGGACTGAGCTCTTCCTACTCAATTCATTCAACCCCTACAAGCTCCAACAACTGTCCCTACAGTTAAGATGACAAGCACTGAAACCATTCTGGTCTAATTTGTCTCCTTCCTTTCTTGCTTTCTTTCATTGCTTGGTTCCCTGTACTAAATGTTAGTCCATCACACAGAGAGTTAGCCAGCTTAGAGTTACTAGCCCAATTTGCTAGGTACTAGTACAATTTCTTAAGCTTTTAGAGTAAGCTATTCACCTCCCAACCCCCCCCCTCCAAAAAACTAATAAGTGACTGAAGTAGATCTACTTCCTTAAACTTGAGATGTGGGATTGACTAGGAAACCAGATCAATATTGCACACATTAAAATAGGTAAGTTGTGATGGGCTCATGACATTCAAGTATACATTAGTGGTTCTCAACTGCAGCAATATTGTACAGTTGTCACAAACAGTGGGGGCAGTTGTCACAAACAGGGTTGAGGGAGATACTACTGGCTTCTAGTGTATAGAGGCCAGGGATGCCTCTGGCTTCATATATGCTCTATATCCTATAGAGATGCTGCTAAAATAGCCTACAAATGCACAGGAGAGCCCTCTACAATTAAAAAATATATATTCAGCCCAAAGAGTCAATAATGCCAAAGTTGAGAAACCCTAAATATACATACATTCATGGCAGCTTGTAATCATATCTAAATCTGAATAATGTTGCATCAACAAAATAGTCATGCATTCAGACACAGTGAATATGCTCTTTAACAGATTCTCCAGTTTTAAAATAACACAAAGGAAAATTTAGCTACACAGAATTTGAATAGCCTTGTAGAAATGCCTCCATGGCCCATGCTCTAACTGAGCTACAACTTCCATCAGTAAGTTTCACACTGCAGGTTTAACTAGTTTCTTAGAAGATGAACATAGTGGGATGCCTATGTGGCTCAGTTGGTTAAGCATCTGCCTTCCCCTGAGGTCATGATCCCAGGGTCCTGCGATGGAGCCCCATGTCAGGAATCTGCTTCTCTCTCTCCCTCTCTTCCTTACTCATGCTCTCTCTCTCCCAAATAAATAAATAAAATCCTTAAAAAAAAGATAATGTATTGATGAGGAAATAGCTTCTATCACAGCACTTGTTACAAGGTATCCTGTGATTATTTACATATCTGTTTCCTCCTTATGATTGTGCATTTCTCAGGAATTTGAACCATGTCTTATTTATCACAAGCTCACATTGTAGGTGGACAAAATACATGGGCTGAACACAGAGGTGGGTGTATGGATAGATTACAGATGAATGATGCTAGTTCAGCCTGCAAGTCAATGTTCAAATAATTGAGTTTATGGTCATGTCTCTGAAAAAAAAGTCATTAATTCTAACAATTGCCAATGACAGTATTTTTACTGTCATAGTTAAGTTTTTAAATACATCAAGATGGTTTTATGGTTGAACTGTGTCACTCCAAAGAGATATATTGAAGTCTTAACTCCTAGTACCTCAGAATGTGACCTTACTTGGAAATGGAGTCATTGCAGATATAATTAGTTAAGATGAGGTCATTAAGGTGAGCATTAATTCAATATGACCAATATCCTTATAAAAAGGGGAAATGGAGGGCTGCCTGAGTGGCTTTGTCGGTTAAGGGGCCAACTCTTGATTTCTTTGGCTCAGGTCATGATCTCAGGTTCCTGGGATCTAGCCCTGCATTGGGCTCTGCCCTCAGCATGGAGTCTGCTTGAGGAGTCTCTCTATTCCTCCCTCTGCCCCTCCCCCTGCTTGCATGTGCGCTCTCTCTCTCTCTCTCTCTTTCAAATATATAAATAAATAATTAAAAAGAAAAGGGGGGAATTTGGACACACACACACACACACCTAGAATGCCACATGAAGGTCTAGGGAGCGATCAGAGTGATGCTTCTACAAGCCAAGGAATACCAAAGATTGCCAGTAAACCCTTGGAAGCTAAAGAGGCATGATACAGAACCTTCTTCACAGCCCTCAAAAGGAACTGCTCTATTGACACCTTGATCTTGGACTTCTAGCCTCCAGAACCGTGAGATAGTAGTTTCCTTCTTCAAGCCACTCAGTTTGTGGTACTTTGTGATGGTAGTGTTAGCAAACAAATGTATACTCGCTACATTCAGATATTCTTCTTCCACATTCATGCCTTAAGAAAAACTTTTTCTTCTAGAGTTCACACTTTGCATTTCACTGTTCTCTAACATTTCTTTTTTTAAAAAAAGATTTTATTTATTTATTGAGAGACAGCAAGAAAGAGAGAAAGCACGATCAGGAAGAGTGACAGGAGAGGGAGAAGCAAACTCCTCTCTGAGCAGAGAGCCCGTCTCAGGGCTCAATCCTAGGACCCCAAGGTCATGACCTCTGACGAGGGCATATGCTTAACCAACTGAGCCACCCAGGCGCCCCCTAACATTTCTCAGCACTCTAACAAGGTTATTCTAACAAATCTATTGAGGACTCCAGGAATTAGAACTTAGATTTCATCTCCGCCCTCGCTCCTACATAAGGGAAACCCATTCAGCATCCTGATATGATAGAGCTTCCTGACCTTCTCAGCTCCATGACCTTTACTTCTCCCTCACTTAAATCATATAATCACATATCCACTCCTTAGACCTTGTTACTGTGCAAATTGCAAGACCTCTTTTACCATCTTTCTGGCTCCCCAAATGAACAAAGGCCTGGATAATCCTCCTATGGGTAAAGGAGGGAAAATTTGCTTATTTCTTTCAAGAGTGTCTGGAACATAGGATGGGGAAATAAGACCTTGTTATACACTCATTATTACTAGCAAGGTCCCAAACATTCATTGACTCCCTTACATGGTGATTTTGGCCAAACCATATTGGAGGATCAGTTTGTCCATCTATATTTAGGAGTAGATTAAAAGGAAGTTTTTTAAAAAGATTTTTCTTTTTAGTAATCTACATTCAACATGGAGTTCAAACTCACAACTCCAAGACCAAGATTTGCATGTTCCACTAATGAGCCAGCCAGGCACCCCTAAAAAGTTTAAGCAGATTATTCCACCCCCTCTTCCCTAAGCTCCACACAAGTTGCCACGTTGGGATAGATGTTTTGCCGGAGTACTCCTTACTATCCTAGAAGCATGATAGAGTAACAGGCAGGATAGAATAACATGGCAGGAAACAGCAGAAAGCAACCACCAGAAGAAGACAATCCAAAAGGAAAGCAGTCCAAAAAGGGAGATCCCCCCGCATGGAAGAGGAGCATTTCAGTGGGATCTTTGATTTTGATGTAACTATGGCTTCTACATTAGGAGCACAGCCCCATGCCCCAAGGGGTTCAAGTGTGTCACTTAACACTTCCTATGAATACTGTTCTTTTTCCATGACCCCAGGGGATTAATAGCCATCCCTAAGGTCAACTACAAGTGCTGCCATCCCTCTCAAGGGTGAAGAATAGCAGAGAAGAAAGTAAGTCTTGTCTGTCCCTTTCTTGTCATTACCCTTACATTCCTATCCTGGACCAATGAAATGGACTTTCAGCCTCCTAAGGATCCTCACTGGCCCTCACATCTCTAGGTAGTCCCTTCCCAGTCCTCACTGATGCTTCTACTGCCCACCTGTCTGTGCCTTTACTCCTGCTTTCTTTACACCTACACTGCCCCTCCTCCCTATTCCCCTCAATAGCTGATATGAATTCCTTCGTTACTCAGATGGGGATTAATTCATCTTTGAAGCCATCCTTGACCCCTTGAATTTGGGTTAGGTAGCCTCCAATTTTTGTTCCCAGAGTATTTATGCATATCACTCTCATTTAGTATCATAGTATATTGAAAATATCTGCTTAGAAGAACTAGGTCTCCTCTTCTGGACTCTGGAATATTGGAAGGCAAACACATTCCACTAATTTTTTAATCCCATACACTGTTCCTGACACAAAAAAATGTACACAATACATATATAACTGAATGAATTGACAACAGTATCATAAGAGAACTTCAAAGTATGTTCCCATTCCAATCACCAGACACATATTTATCAAGTACCTACCAAGTGCTAGGTATATGAAAAGCTACTCAACATATCCTTCATTCTCCATAGACGTGCCTTTTCCAGGTAAAAATTTTGACCTTTGCAAATATTTAGCACAAGACTATTGTATTGCAGTTAAAATAAAACCTCAAATATTCCCCTACAATCAGCTGTGCATTAGCATGCACTGACCTTATTAAAAAGCAAGAACTGTAGCAGGAGAAAGGAGATGGGCCATACATGGATTGCAAAGAAATGAAAAGAACTAAGTCATACAATAAAGATGAGACATTCTATATTATAGAGGTCAAGTGAAGATTGTCAGACTAGCCTTTCCACTTGGGCCCCCAGTTGCAGAATTGGAAATACAGCATTTTAAAAACCATACATAAATATATTATTTTCTTTGTAAAAAACAACAACAAAAAGAAAACATTTTAAATAATGAAAAACAGACTGCTTTGTCAAATTGTAACTTTCAAATAGGCCAAGACCATAAATGTCTTATTAGTTCATGTATCTTTGGTTGGTAGAAACATTATCTTAGTACCTAGAATAGGCTTGTCCAAATGCTCTTATTTAGAATTGTTCTGCCATTTTGTTATTTACAAATTAGATTGTTTGGGAGGATAAGAGGACTGGAGCCTACTTTTTAGTCAGATTAGGAAAAAAGTGAGTGTCCCAGGGTAAACACTAAACACTTTCCTTTGAGGGTAGGACCAGAGCATATGAAGGAGCTTAAAATTTCATTTGGGGACTCAAAAATTAAATCAGTATTAAACTGTGAATCAATTTATGATAAGAATCATGGCTTTCATTTTCATATTTTTTTAAAAAGTACAATACCTGGTGCAAAATAAGAGCTAAATTACTGTATATTTAATGGTGTCTTTCTTAATTTTAATTCTGGTATAGTTATCATACAGTGTTACATTAGTTTCAGGTGTACAATATAGTGATTCTATTTGTGTCTTTTCATATTAAAAGGACAGTCTATAGGAGTCTTGAGAAGGAAAAGGTGTTATTCTACTCTTTGAAAGCACAGCAAAAACCTTTAATCTACTATTTTTATGAAAAATGGCTTCTTCCTGGTGAATGGGTATGTGGCAAGGATAGCTGGGTAGGAAACTATTCAAAATTACACTATTATTAATCCTCCACAGAGGATGATATTTTGGCAAATGATTAATGATAAACCACCTCAATTCTCTCCCACCACCCAAATAAATCTACTTGTGACCCATCTCAGAGGTGTGCCAAGGCCCTGTTTCAAATAGAACCATAAAGTCTCTCTCTGAAAACTATGGATGAAAGTTGTCTCATGGCTTATGTAGGCATTTCTTTCTTAAACTGTATTTCATAAATGTGTCCCAGAAAAAGCAAGATAATTGCCTGGTTCTCATATCTCCATTTGATCATCAATTTATCACCACTTACTGTGTTCCCATATCACTGTTCTAGGCACTACTGACAGTTATAAAGAATTCAAAAATATACTTTCGGCCATTGAAGAGCTTATGGTCTAATAAGGTATACAGAATAACCAGAAATAACACAAATAATGGAAACTAACGAGTCTCAAACTATTTGGTCTCAGAACCACTTTACACCATTAACATTACTAAGGATCTCCAAAAGCTTTTGTTTATGTAGGTTATATCTATATCTGTATCATCTATCTATCTAACAAATAATTAAAACAGAAAATTTTACCACACAAGCACTCATTCCATTAATAATAATATCACCACATATCATGTAGCTTCCAGAAAGAATGAGAATGAAAAGACCAATAAATCTTCAAATTATTATAAAAATTGTTTGATCTCACAGACTCCCTGAAAGGATTGTTGAAACTCTCGTTGAGTCCCTAGACTCTGCCCTGAGAATCTCTGGTGTAAGCATGCAAGCATATTAATCATCAGACATAGCTTTGAAAGAGTGATGGAAGACAACAACGTGAATTTCACAAAAAGAAAAAATAAAGAAATTTTGGTGGGTAGAATCAAATATCAGAAGCATACAGAGTAAATGCCATTTGGAGTAATAGCAGATTCATGAATATGACAATCACTCTATTCATTGCAGTGTTGTATGATACCATTTCTCTCCATGCCTTATATTTGAAATAATATCACATTCCTTGGAAATTATCCCAGAGAAATGAAAATTTATGTCCATACAAAATTCTGTACACTGATGTTCATAGCAGCTTTATTTGTAATTTTTCAAAACTGGAAACAACCAAAATGTCCCTCAATCCTGAATGGTTAAACAAAGAGTGGCCCATCCACATCATGGAATATTACATAGGAATAAAAAAGGATGAACTATTGATACACCCAAAAACTTAGATGGATCTCTGAAGGAAAAAAAAATCAAGTTTCAAAAGGTCGAGTGATATTTGATTCCATTTATCTAACATTCCCCAAACAACATAATTATAAAGATAGAAAAGCAGTTAGTGGTTGCCAGTGATTAGGGGTCACATGAGGAAGGCGCAAGGTAAGGGGTGTAACTATAAAGGGTAGCAGGAGGGAGAGCTTTGTGTTGATAGAATGGTTCTGTGTCTTGATTGGGTGGTGGTTACATGAACAACACATGAGGCAAAATGGTGTCCAGCTACAAAACCCATTTTACCAATGTCCATTTTTAAATTTTGATATTATACTATAGTTATCTAAAATATAACCATCAGGAGAAACTGGATGAAATCAGAAACTAGACCCTCCACACTATTTCTGCAATTACCTGTGAATTTATAATTATTTTACTATTAAAATTTTTCTTTAAAAGTTCCTTAAGTTGGAGACATCAGTATGAACTCATGTTTGTTTGTTTAACAGTTTAGGATAGATAGAAATGCCTACATAAAAAATATCTATAGATGTGTGTATGGTTATGGGCTGATTATGTCCTTCCAAAATTCGCATGTTGAAATCATCATCCTTAATACCTCAGAATGTGACTGTATTTGGGGATGGAGCCTTTAAAGAGATAGGTAAGGTAAAGTGAGGTCATTATGCGTGGGACCTAAACCAAGACTGGTGTTCTTACAAGAGAAGATTAGGACAGACATATAAAGAGGGAGACCTTGTGAAGACACAATATTAAAAGGCATTTCCTGAAAAACCTCACATCCTTTAAAACTGTTAGATAGAAGTTAGACAATAGCAGTGGAAGGAAAGCCCAGGGGCAAAGCTCCAAATCCCTGAAGGGGAATAATAGAGACCTGAGCTGGAGGCAAGGATGATGAATAAGCTACACATTAAAAGCCCCCTCAACCCCCTCAGGGGGCAAGACATCTTGACCTTGTGGCTTCCAAGACCTCGGAGTTGAGTGATCAAGGGCCACTGGTGCAGAGCTTGTGTTTTCCTCTTCCACTTCTGCTCCAGGGTAACTCCTGAATTCATTAAAATTCCTGAATTCATTTGCCTTGGGGGTATACCCTTTCCGATTCCCCCTCATCCCCTCATCCCACGGAGAAAGGTTGCTCCTGAGGATTCCAGCACAAGCTTGTAGGGTAAAAAACTACTCCCCCTCCCAACATGTGGGAGGAATTTCCTCACACTTGAAAGCAGCCTCCATTAGAGACCACCCAGCCCAGAGAAAATCTGTAATATCCAATCCCAAAACAAACGGGGGGGAAGGGGCCGTTCCACCTTGTGGACTGCTTGCTCTCCCACCTTGAGAGTGTACTTTTGCTTTAATGCACTGCTTTGTGCTTGCTACTTTCCTTCTAAGGTCTTTATTCAAGCGTGGATCCCCAAGCAAACCTTCTCATGGGAAATCCAAGGCCTAAGACGGCCGTTCACACAACGCAGACTCTCCTACCAGTAACAAAACCCCATACTTTTTTTTTTTTTAAGATTTTATTTATTTATTCATGAGAGACACAGAGACAGAGAGCGAGGCAGAGACACAGGCAGAGGGAGAAGCAGGCTCCATGCAGGGAGCCCGACGTGGGACTCGATCCCAGGACTCCAAGACCATGCCCTGGGCTGAAGGCAGGCACTAAACCACTGAGCCATCCAGGGATCCCCACAAAACCCCATACTTAATGTAACAAGGTGTATAGGGGGAAATGGCATTAAGAGCAGAAAACTTAAAACATGGTAGTCTGGAAACCAATGGTATCAATAACAATCTTTTACAAACATTGCTCAATTGAAAAGACATGCCAAGTTTTTAATAAACAAAATAATGCTGTAGAATATGTAGAACGTTACCTTAAGAAAAAGTGATAGTAGCTTGATGGACATGGGTATGTGAAAGGCTTGAGGATGATATACATCTTAGAGACAAGGTAAATTGCACAGACTGGAAAGAATCACTCTTAATGAGTACTTCTAAGAGCGCACAGCCAAATGAGCAAGAGGAAAACTTGGTATGAAATTGCAAAACTGGGTTCCCCCATGGCTTTCGCCTTTCAACTCTCATACTTCATGTTTAGCTGCTGTTAATTGGGGGTACAAAGCATTAATGTGCTCCGAAAAGCCATAAACCATGGAGACCTCAGCACTTTGCTGACACCATTCCCTCTTTACTCATCCCATATGAGCTAATTTTGTTGATTCTCATTTCAGAGACACACATGTTAGCAAAACAAACTAGACCTGAAGAGACTCTTTGTTTCTTTATTCGTCTCTATGCCTGTGAATAAATGATCCATTATAGTAATTATTTATTAAATTGCAATCATTTTTCAATATCTAGTCAAAGCTTCACACCTTATTCTATGGAGCCATAGTTCATTTCAGACACAACATACTTTTTAAGGTTAGGTTTGGAAGAAGAAGATGACCATTAGATTGCCCCATCTTCTCCTTGGGGTTTCTTGTGCTATTGAGGGTTTTTTTTTTTCTTTAATAGTTGAAAAATATTTAAACACACAGCTCTGCCCCATTTTCACCCATGATTTCAGGTTTATCCACGTAATTTTTCAAGCCCTTACTAAGGTGAGTTTGAAACAAAAGATTTTATTTAGTATTTCTTAGTCTTATCATGAGCTACAAAAGATAACAATTTTTGGTCTACCTAAATTAAAATTTTACACAAAAAAATAAAATCGCTATAGTTATTCTTAACTTTTTAATGTGTTTTTATACCTATTATTTTATAAGAAGCAACTACTGTCTAGAAGATCTGAAATATAAACCACATCTAGTTCTGCTGCAACTTCCCTAATAATTAGCCCTTGGCTCCTCAGTATGAAAATTATTTTTTTCAATGAAAATTATTTCCTACGGTAGCATTTGATTTCAGTAAGTCCATTCTCAGACAAATGTTCTCAACTTCAGTTACTTTAGGAGTCCAAATGTTACCTTTATGAGCTTCCTTTCTAAATTCCTTGACCTTTTAAAGTTGTTTGTTTTTTAATCCCCAGACAGGTATACTTCTTTTCCAGACTTTAATGTCTCCTTCTCCAGAAATCCACTTCTCTGCTTCATTAAACCTCCCTGTAATATCCAGAATTAAATCGCATACCTCATTTATTGTTGTTCTTGTGGATTGCTTTTTCCCCCCTCTTTTTAATGCAGCACTGGAAATGACTTTGAAAGAAATGACCTAAAGTTTTCATCATTCCGTTTGTTTTAATTTTTACTTCTAGATAATTGTGGAAGGAGAAGTTATTTGACCTAAAAAAAGAAGTCATCAAAAGTGCTGGGGTTGGGGTACGTGATGGGCAATGATGGCCACCTCCCAGTAATTGATGGGTTTGTCACTTGAGGGAGGAATGATATGATTCCATAGAGCTTTCAAGATAGAACCAGGATCTGACAGACTAAGCTACCAGAAACATACTTCTACTCAGGCTCTTTTAGAAACTGTAACTTATTACCTTCTGAAAGTACTTATTTGGAGGATTCTTGAAATGAACAAGATATTTTACTGAGTTTATAAATCTGAATCCACATCAAAACCTGTGGGAAGCTTTGGCTAAAGGTCTGACCCAGCAAAACAGAATCATGTGGTGGGTTAGAACAATGACCAGGAGGATAAAGGACCTGAGTTAGGTCCCAACTGTACTAGGGGCAAAATTGTGTGATGTTGGCAAGGTTTTTGTTTTTGTTTTTTTACCTCTCCCTGCCTCGTCCCCTCATCTATAAATTGGAAATGAAAGTAGTGTCATAGGGCTTTTGTGAAGGCTAAATTAGTTAATATGTGTAAACTATGCCTGACAACTCAGATGCATTATGTGTCACCTATTTCAAAAATTGCATAGGGATCTCCTCTCTGTTATTTTGAATTTTTTAGAAATAAAGAATAGGGATCCCTGGGTGGCGCAGCGGTTTAGCGCCTGCCTTTGCCCCAGGGCGCGATCCTGGAGACCCGGGATCGAATCCCACGTCAGGCTCCCGGTGCATGGAGCCTGCTTCTCCCTCTGCCTGTGTCTCTGCCTCTCTCTCTCTCTGTGACTATCATAAATAAATAAAAATTAAAAAAAAATATATATATATATATTTTAAAAAAAAAAAGAAATAAAGAATAAAATTTAGGGTAGGTTTTCATTCTGAAAAGTGCACTCACTCTTCAGTTGTCCATATGCACAGAGCATATTTTCATGAAAATGCACAAGATCCACAAGGGTAGGGCAACCTTTTATTTATTCACTGATGATTCCCAAGCATTAGAAATATCCAGCCTATAGTAGATACTCAATAAATACGCATTGAATAAATAAATTAAAATGTCCAATTGTCTCACATGTTAAAGAACAAATAGATGTACTTAGAATGATTCTCGTTTGTAATTATATCATTAATCATTATTGATTGTGAATCATGATAATTACATTCAATCCTAAATAAAGGCTTTCATTGTCATAATCAAGACATTTAAAAAACAAGTCCTGAAAGTCAGGAAATGTCTAATTTTTCTTCTTCTTCTTTAAAAATCTGCACTAGCATGTTGCATGAAAGGAGAAAAAATTAACACTCCCCTAGACAAAGAGAGAAGAAGCCCTCAGGCCTGACAACACACAGTTAAGGCATTGCCACATACTTTTTGGCATCTAACCATCATTTTTTAAGAAACAAAACAAACAAGCAAAGGAGGGAAAAAGAAAGAGACAAGCAAACAAAGAAACAGACTCTTAACTGTAGAGAACAAACTGATGGTTACCAGAGGGGAGGAGAGGGAGGAGATGGGGGAAATAGGTGATGGGGATTCAGGAGTGCACTTGTTATAAGCACCAGGTATTACATGGAAGTGTTGAATTACTGTATTGTACACCTGAAACTAATACTAGACTGTGTGTTAACTAGAACTTAAATAAGAACTAAAAAACAAAAAAAAAGAACAAAACAAAAAACAAAAAAAACTGCACTAGAAATGATCCTCTACTAAGCCATCCATGACACTTTTCTATTCTTGCCATTCTAAACATTGAGCTGATTTATTTGATAGAGTGTATAAACATTGTGGGACACAAACCAGATATACAGCTGGCTTATAGTAAAAAGGCTTAAGAATTTTTATTTAAATAGTAACAAAAGAAATTAGTATATAGTCTGAACCCCAGAAACCATGTATCAGCTATCAAATGGTCAAGGAATAACCTTGCATTGATGTCTTCTCGTTAGATTGGCATGGGTTTAAATGTGTGGTTTTCAAAAAAAAAAAAAAAAGAAAAAAAAAAGGTGTGGTTTTCTACTCTGATTTCATGATTGAAATTTATTCCAACTGGATTATGACTCTTCCCGGATCCTTGCTAGTTCTTAATGGATGCAATTTCACTTCACCGATGATGGCAAAGGAATTATGCATTTCCAGGTAAAATTAAATAATAAATCTGAAAAATTGGAAGTTAAATGTATAAATTGTATGGAACTTTTTCCATTAAGTCTTTCAAAATTCATACTCACACATAATACCACAAATTAACATTTCACAGTTGCTGAACAATCATGTTAATGTAGTTAACACTCAGATGTTTGTCCCTGAGCAAGGGTCAAGATGCAGATTGGGACATTTTAGAAAATATAAGGAAGCCACTCAAAAATATTTCTAATGCTTTGGCTAAACTCTGTGGGTTTCTATAGGAACTCATCACTATTCGGGTATTATAGCATAATGGTTACAAGAATAAGCTTTGGAATAAAGAAAGACCTCGGTTTACATTTTAATTTACTGTTACTTGAACCAATTATTTATAGTCTCTACTCATCTGTGAAAGGAAGACATTAATCCCACTTCATAGAATTAGTGTAATGGTTAAATGAGATAATATGTGTTCAAAGAACATGTTATTATTAATAATCACACTGACTACTCATAATATTTATCAGTTTATTCAAAAAATATTTAAGAAGGAACAAATATGTGCAAGGAACATATACCAACAGAGATACCCCTGACTGTAGAAGAAAATAAACTTTTAAGGAAATAGTGCAATCAAGTATGTCAGGTTGTATTATATAAGTCTGCCATGGGTTCAATGAGAACCAGAAATTCAATTCTGTCCCAGGAGGTGGAGTCATGAAGAGGCTAACTGTATTAAAGTCCCAGCAAGGGAGAGATGGCACACTCAAAGGTATAAATGAGAAGAGTTTACTGTAAAGACCATTTACAGAGACATGGGCAGGGTTAAAAGAACCAACAAGGATGATGAAGTCCCCAAGGATGAGCAAGAGTGAGAAGATGTAGTAAACCCATAGACCAGTTTTGTTTCCAGTATCCAGCGACAGATGCAGCTGTGGGAACTACGGCATTGGTTAGAAGAGTAAAGCCACTACCCAACCACAGACCAGCAGAGATGAAACCATGCAGAAGTGGAGGAAATAAATATCCAGACCTCTCCTTCCTCCTTCCCTCTACTCTTCCAGTCAATGGTGTCTCCAATTGGCCCACTTTAATTGTAAGCTGAAGCTCAGAGGAGCAAGGTGATGGAGGAGACTTCCCACATCAACCTCTGGGGTACAAATGGGGTGAGAAAGGACGAGAAGCAGAACTGAATAAGTAGATAGAAAATAACCAGCACGCTAAAAATTGATGAGCCGGGGAATGTGAGTAAGTGTGGCTCAGTTAGGAGGGTACTTTAGCATGTAGCACAACAAAAACAAAAACACATTAGTGTGAGAAAACAAAACAAAACATGTCACATGAGTGAAATTGGAGTGTGGGATGCAAGGCCAGAGAAGTAGAAGTCAAATCATAGAGGGCCTGGTATATCACGGCAAGGCACTTGGACCATATTCTATATAACAAATAACAGCCTGTGTCTCCCAAATGACAAAAGGAATCTATTGCTAATTAAGTCCATGTATGTGTGTGCATGTATATTTGTGTATATGGCTGAGAACAGATCATACTGAGAAAATAGATTTTTTTGTCTAATTTCCTGCTTAAGATTCTTGAGAATCAAGGCTGCTAATACAAACCGTATATGTTATGGAGGACACAGTACCATTCCTAATTATTTTAGGGTAATATATTTAGTTACATACTAAATTAACACTAAGTGAAGTTGGAAGAGATTCAGAAAGCAATTAAATATCATTTGAAATAGAATGGTAGGATAGGATATGTTGTTTTCTCAATACAGAATTCGTGTTGAATGATTGCACCAAGTTAAATTGACATTCCCTCCTCCACCCCAAATTCCAACAAGTAATTCAGTCTCCTTCACTTTCTCCAAATCACATGGAAAGAAAAGATGCTAATGTAAGTATATTTCCTTATTTAGAGTTGCCCTTGCATTAGCTGTTCAGACTAAAAGCCAAATTAATCTTATGGTGAAGCCTACAAACTCCAAATCACATATAATGAATCATCTGTTTTGCTTCTTTCCTAATCTTGTCCATGGAAATACAAGAGAAGTACTGAGAAGCTTGTTCGAAGAGCAAATTGAAAAATTTCTCAAAAGAGCTCTTATACACTGTACCTATTGCTTTTCTTAAATCTTGCTTATGTCTTTTGTGTAAAAAGAGAGATGAAGGGCAGCCCCAGTGGCACAGTGGTTTAGTGCTGCCTGTGGCCCGGGGAGACCCAGGATCAAGCCCCACATGGGGCTCCCTGCATGGAGCCTGCTTCTCCCTCTGCCTCTCTCTCTCTCTCTCTCTCTGTGTTTATGAATAAATAAATAAGATCTTTTAAAAAAAGAGAGAGAGAGATGGAAAAAATACACTAATTTTCTTTGCATCCAAATACACGTATTATAATTTGCAACAGATTCTCTTAATATTTTTGTTTATAGTTGGAACTGAAATTCTGGGGCCACAGAGCAATATTTAACTCTTAACTCTAGTTCCACTGGCTACTGAAACTTGAACTAAAACTCAAACTGATTTCTGGATGTTTCTGTAAGTATGTTGAACATTGTAATTTAAGAGATTACCAAATTAAAACCAACTACCTGACTTTATTTTGGACTAAGTCAATTATTACTTTATAAGGTTTTAAAGGCAGCAGACTAGGTTAATTCATAGGAAATATGCGATGGTATACAAAAATCCTTTTACCTTATATAGATTCTGGAATTGAATAAAATGATATTTTAATTAATTTTTTGCATATTAAAATAAGCATGTGGCTTAAAACTCCAACCTAGTAATTTATCTACTCAAAGATTTCTTGAGAGTTTGGCAGGAATCAGAAATAATTAAGTTACTACAAGTCTCTAGCGTATAATGACAATTTCAGAGGAAGATTTGCTCCCTCTCATGAGGGAGATTTTCTGTAGGGAAAAGAACTAAGAATTACAACTCAGAGGAAATAACTGCATCAGAGGGGGAAAGGGAAGATTTTACTTCAAAAGGAAGATGATTTAGAAAAAGACCAGCTTCTCTGAAGCCTAAGAAAGAAGCAGACCACAGACACTAAATAGCTCATTTATTTATTTATTTTTAAAGATTTATTTATTCATTTGAGAGAGAGAGAGAAAGAATATGCACATGTGGTGGGGTGGAGGGGTGGAGGGCAGAGGGAGAGGAAGAAGCAGGGTCCCTGCTGAGCAGAGAGCCTCCTGCAGGACTCCATCCCAGGATCCCAGGATCACGACCTGAGCTGAAGGCAGACGGTTAACTGACTGAGCCACTCAGGCGCCTCACATAGCTCATTTTTTAAATATTAAAGTATTTAAACCAACAGTTACCAAATACTTAATTACATTTTAGACAGAGGGATATTTCTATCCCTTGAAGACTATTAAGTTTATTGAGAGAAGTCAAATAGTTTTAAAATGAAGCGTAAAATTTTAAAATAAAATTTTACTCATACTGTGGGAGCAAAGAGGAGTGTGCTAGAATGCTGGAAGGAAATTTACAGGGAGAGACGATTCTTGAGTTGAGCAATGAAAGAGGGGAAGTGGCTTCCAAAGCAGAGAGAAGAGCCAGTTACTTGTGTTAAGAATTTCCAGTGGGGGATCTGTGAGTTGAGTGTGATGGGAAGGTAGAGTGGGTGGGGAAAACCATGTCAGAAAGACTGGAGAATGGTCTGGATGAAGAATGCCAAGGAATGTGAATATCATTTCATATGTGAAATCCCCACTAGGGATTTTAGGGAGCATAGGGATTTGCTACAATTTGCCTTTTGGAAATATCCCCTGGAGCCATGTGGTCACTTAATTAAAGGGAAGGAGCAAGGAAATATCTTAGTAAATGATGCACTAGAGTCATAAGTGAATCAACTTGGGATAGTCACAATTAATTAATCACTATTAACGGATAACTCCAAAGTTTATGACTTGAGAACATCAGGCTCAAAATAATTTTTAAAGGGAGAGGTGGGGGTGGATTTTATAAATTAGAGTCGCAACACAAAACAGAAGGCTCACACTACTTAGGATATTTCAAAGAAGGTTTAACAGAAGGACTATTTACAAAGTCGCGGGCAGAGTATTGGAAAATATAACAGGTAGGTCCGTACCAAGGGACAAGTAACAGTGTAGTTGTTACCAGTGGTATGATCGAAGGATGAGGGGGAGATAGCAGCCACTGGAAAGCCAAAGGGAGTATTGTGGGAAAGTGACCATCTTGAGAGAAGCCAGCACCTTGAGAGAAGCCAGGACCTTGATAGGAGCAATGACTTTAGGTCAAGGGTCACCACCAACTTAAGCAAACCTGCAGGGAAAAAAGCTGAAAGGATATATCCCTTCACCTTACTCTCCTCTCCTCTTATCTCATCTCCTGCCTGGTTTTCTCATTTGCCAAACCCAATCATAAGCCAGAAGGCAAGAGGAAATTTTCATATAGATCATAGAGAATTGCCTCCAGGAGCACAGAGTAGGGTAGAAAGATGTGGAAAGTGGATGCTAAAAAACAAATGGAAGATATCCAGCAAAATATACCTTTTTTGCCCCTCAGTATCTCCTTTTCTCCCTCATCCCTTTGAAAAATCTGTGCCCTCAAGCAACAGTATCTATGGAGTACTGTCAGCTGCTAAATGATAGCATACTGCCACCTGAACTTAAAACGGTGGCCTCCACGAGTGGCTTTCAAGAAAAGTAGCAGGGAGAAAGCCAAGTATATAACTTGAGTATAATTGCTGCTATTGTGTGTGTGTGCCTAAAGTCTAAGCTGGTAACAGTAATTACCTTCTTCCACTACCCACTCTGTATTCCCTGCTCTCTGCCAGCACATCAGTCTGATGGGCATCTTAACCAGGTAGGGTGACCCACACCTTCATTTCTGTAGCATATGAATGAGCCTTTGGTGGTCTTGTCTTTAGTCAATTATCTCAATTTTCCATTATAAGGCTACTGGAAAATGGAATATTAAGCCATTTAAGCCAAAAGGTATGTGCACCCCCTAAAAGTAAATGCTCTGGATTCCAGACATAGTCCTGTTCCATGATGCAATAGCAACTAATGTTCTCCAGTAATCAGTTCCCCAGAAAGTACAGGGTTAAAATCCTATGTGTCATCTTTCAGGCCCGACCATGGACAATTACAACAATGTTCTCTGGCAGGCCTGTGGGCAGAAGAACTACTCTCCCACACCAGAGAAGGTGCATAGCAGGGCACTGAAGCCTCTGGAGGTAGCTGTAGTCAGGACTCAGAGCCCACCCCCCACCTCCACACCCACCCCTCTGCAGGCCAGCCATGCTCTTCTGCATATAGGAGCCTTCAGCTGGACTCCTCTTTACTGGGACAGGTCTCAGTTAAGAGATTGTTTAGGGGCCACTGCCAAGACCTCTTTATTAGGGGGCCCTGAACACCTTTCTCCCCTCTGACTCAGTATTCAATCCTTTCCCATTCTGAGCCTCTCCCGCTCTCTTCCGCACTACACCCCCTCCAGATGTAAGAGCTTTTGGTTCCAGCTCCTCAGCAGTGACATGGTGTGTCCCCCCCACACACAGCCAACTTCTGCACTGATACATCTGACACTTGCCAGGTGCCCCTCCATGGGGAAAATGGAACACTGGGGAATTGTCAACCTTTCCTGTTTTGACTCTTGCTTCTACTATCACAGTAAGTGAATAAAGTCTTAATTGTTTTCAGTTTAGCTCATTGTCTTAATTGACTAGCTTGACATCTGGCAGCCAGCCCTCTCTCTCTGACAATAACAACCCCCTCCCCTATCAATTCTGTGGCATGAGGAAGCTAAAAATATCAGAAGAAAGTCTCTGTGTCCAATTTATTTCCTAGCTTCTGCCAACACAGTAACCTAAAAATCATGACACAGCCTGCAGAGGACGAGGAAATTAGTTCAACTGTTTTACTCCCATTTATTTTACCAGTTTGGCTCTTGGAGAAAATGGATAGATCATGAAAAATAATAATGGACCACTACAAACTTAACCAAGGGGGAACTCCTGTGTCAGCTTCTGGTATTGAATACACTAATGAATTCATCTCTTTTAATATCCATAAAAGAAGAATCAGAAGCAGTTAAAATTTAACTGAGATGGAGAACCAATTATATTCATGGTCTTGTCCAAAAGCTCTCCTGCCCTTTTATCATGATATGACCTAAGGGGACCTGGATCACCTGAACATTCCATAGGATGTCATGTTGGTCCCCTATATTGTTGATACCATGTTAATCCGACCTGATAAACAAGAAGCTATAAGGACTCTGGAAGACCTTGTGTAATAGGTAATTTTACATGTCTGCTTGACTAGACTAAAGGATGCCCAGGTAGCCAATAAAACATTATTTCTGGGTGTGTCTATGAGGGAGTTTCTGTAAGGGATTAGCATTTAAATTGGTGAACTAAGTAAAGCAGATGGCTGTCCCCAATGTTGGTTGGCATCATGTAATCCATTAGAGGCAAAAAGAACAAAAAGTGAAGGAAGAGCAAATTTGCTCTGTCTGCTAAGAGCGGAGACATCCATCTCCTCCTGTCCTGTTTCTGTTTGATTACTTTGTATCAAGGGACACTTTTTGGTAAAGGAGGTAGGTCAGTGAGCATATGATCATGGACTCCATTGCTCTTATCACATACATCATTATCAAGAACCTGCCAGCCTGATTAAACATTAGAGTGGTCTCTCAAAGGTGAAGCTATGGTACCAGCTTAGAGATGACATTCTTTCAGGATACAATGTTCTTTGGGATATACTATGTATCTTAAACTAATGCCATTATAATATTCTGTCTCCAGTAAAATATATGGGTCAGAGAATCAGGGAATAAAAACAGGAGTGGTCCTGTCTACCATTACTCCTAATGACTCACTTGGAGAATGCGTGCTTTCTACCTCTGCAATGTTAGGCCCTGCTATGGTCTGAATGTTTGCATACACCCTCCCCCCACCCAATTCATATGTTCAAATCCTTATGCCCAATGTGATAGTGAGACCTTTCAGAGGTGATTAAGTCATGAGAGAACCCCATGAACGAGATCTATGCTTTTATAAAAGAGACTCCAGGGATCCCTGGGTGGCACAGCGGTTTAGCGCCTGCCTTTGGCCCAGGGCGCGATCCTCGAGACCTGGGATCGAATCCCACGTCGGGCTCCCGGTGCATGGAGCCTGCTTCTCCCTCTGCCTATGTCTCTGCCTCTCTCTCTCTCTCTCTCTCTGTGACTATCATAAATAAATAAAAATTTAAAAAAAAAAAAAGAGAGAGACTCCAGAGGGCTTTCTTTCCTGTTTTCTGTCATCCTGGAATGGGTTCTCACCCAAACATGGCACCATGATCTTAGACTTCCATCTTCTAGAACTGTGAAAAATAAATCTCTGTTGTTTATAACTCAGTCTGTGAGTTATAGCAGCACATTTTATTATAGCAGCACATACAGATTAAGAAAGACCTATGTGTCTACAGGTCTGATTCTCGTTTTTTAATTAATTAATTAATTACTTAATTAATTAAAAGATTTTATTTATTTATTCATGAGAAACACAGAGAGAGAGGCAGAGACATAGGCAGAGGCAGCAGGCCCGATGCAGGGAGCCCGACATGGGACTCGTGGGACTTGATCCTGGGTCTCCAGGATCACACCCTGGGCTGAAGGCGGGGCTATACCGCTGAGCCACCCAGATCACCCTACAGGTTTGATTCTCAAAGGGAGTGTGCTTTCACACAGTAAGAGTCCAATTAAATTTAAAGCTACCACTGGCACATGGGTACTCTTTAGGATCTTTGTGCCAGTAGATTGATAGGCACAAAAAGAGTGAACCTACTAGAAGAGATAACTGACTCTAATCATTATAAGGACATAAGGTTGCTACTATATAATCTGGCAGGGAAGAGTATGTTTGTCACTCAAGTGATCCACTGTGGCATCTCCTGCTATTCCCCTGTCCATTTTTAACTATTAATAGACAAATACAGTAACCACAATCTGATAAGCTTGCACTGCTCTGCAAATAGTGCTAGTCAGATCAATTTTGATAAGAGTTAGACAAAGTTGGTGAGCCTACAGCTACTGTCCCTACTGCTCCTCCCCTTTAAGCACACACTGGGTTGGTTGCCTGGAGAAAGACACTAACTGACATTGACAGAATGAATCATCTTGTCTACCTGATTTTTAAGAGCCTCTTCCACTATGAATGGCCTCTGATGAGCATTTACATGGGACACAATTTTTTTTTTTTAGATTTGGCTTCTCCTCTCAGCCTGACCACTCTTCCTGGCATGTGACAGGACACAAATATTTTCATGCTCTTTCCATTCCAAGAAATTCATCTACATATTTTTCCTCACTTTCACATATGGTACAATATTCCAGTAGGGTTCTCTCCAAGTTCTTGAGTATAAAAATCTATTCTCAACTGCTCTTGAGTTAACATAGAACTACTTCTCAGGCCATTTTTCCTTCCATACAAAGTGGAAAACATAGGTACTGCTCAGAGTTGAGCTGGTTAGCAGTGGGATTCTGATATAGTAGCCATCCACGTCTTCCTGATGTCAGATACCATATAGACCTATTCATACGCTGAGCCCTCATCTTCTTTCCCATTAATGCATTATAGAAAGGACTGAAGGAGAAAAGGAAAACCAGTAATCAGGCACCAAGAGAGTCTGGACCACTGGTTCCACTTGGGCAGTTTGTTGTGCCTTCTGGACCTACCTAGGTCTAGTTTCATATATACCAGGCATTGGCAAACCACTGACCATGATCCAAATCCAGCCCACCATTTGTTTTGTAGCATAGATCTTGCAAGCTAAGAATGGTTCTTACACTTTCAAATGGTTGGGCAAAAACCAAAATAAGAATAATGTCTCATGACACTTAAAATGATGTGAAATTCAAATCCCAGTGTCAATAAATAAAGTTTTATTGGAACACATCCACAGCCATTCATTTACATATTGCTTATGGCCACTTTTGAGCTATAGTAGCAGAATTGAACAGTCACAACAGAAACCATATGGCCTGCAAAGCCTAAAATATTTACTATCTGGCCCTTTATAGATAAAATTTGCTGACCCCTGATATATGCTACTTCTATTTTATAATAGAATGCACTGTGCACATCCAATTTTATGGTTCAGTGAATTAGAAAGCACAAGTTTGGCAATTTGGATATCCTATGGTCAAGTATTCAATCTGTTCCAAGACCAGCAGCCAGTCAAGGATCTTCTTTTCTAATGAATAGTTGTTGGCAGAATAGAACATAGCCTTATTCCAAAGCTCTAGGGTATCTGTTGTGATTCTGCTGGTGGGGCTTGCCAGATGCCATATAGCAGCTCTATCTGCCACCAGCAGATAGAGCAGACCATTGGTTTTGCTTGGCTACAGGGTCCACATGGCAAGACTGCCTGAACTACAGGCTGAACTATTTCAGTGCTCTTTCCTATTTCAGGTCCCACTAAAAATGCAGCCTGTGGGGTTATCCAGGAAATGGCTTGCTACAGCATGCTTAATTGTGGTTTACGTTGCCTCAAAAACACAGAGGATCACAAAGCATGAGTGATAAAAGGTACAACAGCCTCTCTACAAAGCAAATTCATCATTTGAGGACTTACTGTAATTTTTCTTTTCCTAATATATATTATTGATAAAACAAATCATCTCTATAATGTTTACTCCAAAAATATTAACACTGGTATGATATATCCTTTGTGTTCCTAATTGTATAATTCTACATGCAAAGCTAAATTATTGGTAGAATGGCAATACCATTGCACTGGGTGGCAGGGGGAGAAACGTTTGACTCTGATCCAGGAAGAGAGCTAAGGTATCTCTTGAATTTACCTTAAATTTCACTGGTGACTATGATATCAGAGTAGATGATCAAGAGAAAAGAAAACTGCTTGGGCAGTTCCTGTTTGACAGGGTACCTGCAAAAGACAAGGTTCCTCTCTACTGAAGAGATCTTTCTTCTACAATGAACAGGGAGGATGCTAATTCAGAATATACTCTTATTTTTATCCTAAAACTTAAAGGCTTTGTCCTGCCATTTTACAAACTGATAGCTGATATGTGAAACTTTCAAATTTCTACTTCTGTCATTTAAACAACTAGCCCATTCCATTTCTTTTAGTGCTTTTTCCTACAGGACTAAAGGTTCAGAAGTAATTTACAAAGGAAATTTGCAAAGGAAAATGTTCCCAGCCATGTGACTTAAAGGTTACCTTGAAAATATTTGTCTTCATTTGTCTTCTTAAAAGACCATGTTTCCTTAACTCTCTATCATGCTCTTTCCCCCACTCACTAAATTTGGTCTGAGTCTGTATTAAGGGCTGCATTATTGTCTGCTGACTTCCAGAGAAACTGCTAAGCACCAAGAAAGAAAGCACTTAGCTGCTTTTAGTCACCATCAACAGTTTGCTCATAAGAGCCTAAAAGGATCAGAAGGGGGTGGAGGAAGGATACAGAAAACCTCTAATAGGTCACCACAGGACTTTTGAGCTTGTTTATAGAGAGAACACCAGCACGAGTGACTGACAAGTAATGCTTGTAATTGATGTTGCTATAATTCTAGATGGGGTGTAATAGTATGTATATTTAATGTACAATATCTTTATAAAATTTATGTCACATCCTACTCTAATGCCCCTATAAACTGCTGTACAGGAATAGAAGGAAATGATACTTATGTTATCTTCAATACCTGTCTGGGGCATTAGCCTCTGTCTGGACAACTTCTCTACTCATTCGTCTCTGCATTGGTTTGGGAGTAGCCCTGAGACCACTAGACGATATTAAATAAATAGATAACAGCTAGACATTTAAACCATATAGACAAATCTAACTTGCTCATTGTTTTGGATAACCTGCTTTGGGGGGGGGTAGTTAATAATAACAACAATGTCTGATACCATTTATAAGATGGGCATGATCTTATTTAACCCCCGAGGAAGGTATCTTCATCCTTATTTTACAGTGGAGGAAATTATGGCCTAGATAGCTTAAGTAACTTGCCCAAGAGCATTCAGCTAGTAAGGAATTAGAAAGAAGATTCAAGCACAGGCATATCTGACTACAAAGCCAAAAAATGTGGAGAAAATTTTTTATCATAATCACCAAGTGCGGGATCCCTGGGTGGCGCAGCGGTTTGGCGCCTGCCTTTGGCCCAGGGCGCGATCCTGGAGATCCGGGATCGAATCCCACATCGGGCTCCCAGTACATGGAGCCTGCTTCTCCCTCTGCCTGTGTCTCTGCCTCTCTCTCTCTCTGTGACTATCATAAATAAATAAATAAAAATGTAAAAAAAAAAAAAATCACCAAGTGCATCAGTGTTCACTATCAGGCTTGAAATTTCCTTTAATTCACCCCAAAAGAAAAAAAAAAAAAGAAATTTCCTCTAATTCACTCCTAGATTGTAAGCAACTAGAGGACAGATCGATGTAATCATCAAGGAATGCTCTAGACAACTGACTGGGTGATTGTTCAATATAACAAGGCATATTTCCTCCTTTCCAGGTGTTTGGATCCTGGGAGGAATACTTGTTTTTAGACGTAAACATGCCTCAACTAAAAATAATACTGTACATTCTGGGGTAAATACTATAATCCAAAAAAGATTCCAGTGACAAAGTCTCCAGGTATAGGCTTCATTATGAGCTCAGAATTGTTCTGGGAGTAAGCTGGGAGTAGTAGCATGGTCAGATAGAAGGAGCATGTGGGTTGTTCTATCTTCCTCACTTACTGAATGCCTGGCCAAGGATTGAGGCCTAGGCCTTAACTCAATGACTGTCTTAACCACTCTGTCCTTATTTTTCTCATACACTGAAAGGGATTATTAATATATACTCATATGATTATTATGAGAATAAAAGGAAAAATGTCTTTAAATTTTCTTGCACAGATCTAAAACTTAGTAGATGTTCAACAAGTACTGGCACTTAATTTTTACTCTTTTAAAATCCAATTCAAGAAAGATTTGCTGACTTCTATTATATATCATGCAACAACTATACAGCAGATTTTTAAAGTGATTAAGAAACAATTCTCCATAAACTAGAATGGGCACAGATGTGTAAATAGCTACCTGCAATGTGCTACAAAAAGTGCTGTCTCAAAATAATGGACAAAGTGGGAACACAAAGATCAGTTAATTCTTTTGTTGGGATGTCAGAAATCTTGTGCAGAAATGAAAAGAATTTTAACCTGCATTTGAAGGTAAAAAAAAGAAATGTCATGAATTTACAAATTTTTCAGTACAGATAAAATTATGCAATGTTGATTTGCATGACATCCATCCATCTCTTCATTCAAACATTTACTGAAAGGCTACTATGTGCCAGGCACTGTTACAACATACTAGGGTCACAAAAATGAGAAGACACGGTACATCCTTTGAGGAGCTAACAGTGTAGTGATTAATACAGGGGGATACTCTATATATTCTAAAATTTCCTATCACTTATTCTTCTGTAAAGTGTTAATAATATACTTGGGCATATTTGTAAAAATGGTCATTGAGGCCATAACTCAGATCAGTAACAAAGTACAACAAAAATGCTAGCAACGTTCCCATTCTTTCACAATAATTTATGTCTCGAAGAAAAAAATGCCTTGTACATTTCCATTGTTGGTTTTTTTTTTTCTTTATCCCTCCGTAAAATTAAGAGTTCAGTTGAGGTCAACTCTTGAGCTTCAATTGTATGCACTAGACAGACAAACATGTATAAGATATGTATGCCTTTGAAGAGTTTACAATTTACTGATGGTATGAAATCATCTATCTGTGTAGATTATGGCAAAACTCCTTCCCAAGATTTATTGTCTATGAAAACTAAAGGGGAAAATAATAGAAAGCAAAGTAGAATTTATTAAATTGTTCTTTTAGTGTACCTGCAGAATCATTTCTCCCCTAATTTCTGCAGGCACACAAGAAAACCAAATTAAGTGTTGGATTTATTGCCTGCTTTGGGCATCTTGATGTACTACTGTATAAACTTAAGTCTCTGTTTCCTAGGAACTATTGGACAGAGCATCTTGTATTTCTCACTAAGAAATTTTATACTGAAGAGACAATGGAGATTAAGGCTATAAACAAATTAAAATGGCTTAAGTAAACCTAGCACTTTTCCACAGTAAGATGTCTCTCCTGTTTCTCAGATCAGATTGTATTTCTGAAAATCCAGCTATACATTGTTTTTAAGAATACCCCTAAAACATGATAGCACAGAAATATATAAAGAAAAATGGTAGAAAAGATATATTAGCCAAATACTGCCCAAAAGAAATCTGGTGAAGGATATATATATCAAAGAAAATAGAGAATAAGACAGATAGAGATAAAGATGGGCAACAGGATAGTAAAAGGAACAAGCCACCCCAAAGATATGACAATAATAATTTTTTATGAGTCTAACAACACAACAAAAACAAAAAATGCAATTGCAAGTAAGAATTGATAAATCCAAAATCATAGTATACAATTTGAACAAATCTCTATCAGAAAGTCTCATCGAACAAAAAAAAAAGTGAGAATAGAAAATACTTCAACAATGAATTCATAAGCTTGCACAAATAAATGAGTATGGTATTCTGCATTAAACAAATAGAATATATACATTTTCAAGTATACATGAAACATCCAATGAATTAATCACAAGTGGGTCACAAAAGAAGTCCAATAAATTTTTTAAGATGCTTTTTTTGGTTGTTTTTAAGAGAGAAAGTTCATGTTTGTGAACCACAGTGACAGTGTTGGGCGGTGGCAAAAGGGGGAGAGATGGAGAGAGAGGGAGAGAGAGAATCTTAAGCAGGCTCCATATCTAGCACAGAGCAACACATGGGGCTTGATCTCATGACCCTGAGATTACAGCCTGAGCTGAAATCAAGAACCGGACTCTCCTTGGGGCACCTGACTGGCTCAGTTGGTAGAGAATACAACTCTTGATTTTGAGGTCCTGAGTTTGAGCCCCATGTTAGGGGTAGAGATTAATTTTAAAAATTAAAAAATAATAACATCTTTAAAAAATTAAAATAGCAAACTCCAGATAATTAGAAAACTTTAAATATAATCCTAATAAACCATCAGTTAGAGACTCACAATATAATTTACAAAATACTTAGAAACAAATAACAACTAAGTACCATATGTTAAAATGAGTGGGATGAAGCCAAAGTGGATCTTAGTGTGAAATTTCGAGTCTATAGATATATTCATTAAAAAAAAAAAAAAAGGATTGAAAACAGATGTGTTAAAAAATCAACTCAAAAGATTAGAAAAAGAATGGAGTAAATCTGAAGAGAGTAAAAGGTAAAGCAAATATCAGAGATCTATAAAATAGAAAAAAAAATTAGTTCAACCAAACCAAAGAAACTGGTACTCTCAAAATAACATCAGCAACTTACAAATTCATAATTCTTAGGAAGATTTACCAAGAACAAAAGAGAAAAAAGATGACTGACCTATGTTAGCAATCAGAAAGAGGACAAAAGTCTAGATAGAATATATAATACAAGGAGACAATAATGGATACAAATAACAATGGTCACCATAAAATGTGAAACAGCCTAAAATGTCTAGCAATGGAGAATTCTGGACTCGTCATGCGATGAAAGATACAACAAAAAGATTAAAGATTAATGATCACCATGGATAAATCCTAAAACATGGTTAGTCAAAAAAGGCAAGCTGCAGAATATGTATAAACACATCACTTATATAAATGTTAAAAATATGCAAAGCAGGATGATATTACGATATTACTTAGGCGCACATACACATGTAGTAAAAATATGGAAACATTCATGGGGATTACAGAAATCAAAAACAGGGTAAATATTACCACAAGGAAAAGAGGGAACCAGTGATAGTAAATGGAAACAGGGAGGAAGGCTTTGTAACAGTAGTATTTTTTCTTTAAACACATCTGAAGTAAATAAAGCAAAAAGTTAATATTTGTTTGCGGGCATACAGGTAGTCATATTACTCTCCTTATGCTCTTATTATTTGAAACATTTCATAATAAAATTTTTAAATTTTTAAAATAAAAATTTTTAAATAAAAAATCAGTTCAACTATTTAATCTTTTGTTCCTTTTATATCCCCTCTCCTATCTTTCTCCTCTCCTATCCCACAGCTGGAACATAGAGGTCCCAGGTTCACCAGCTTATGTACCCATGAAGTTCCACAAATATCAATAGATTTCACCCCTACATGAATATCTGAAAAACCTCAAATCTTCTTCAGGTTTCTCAGGAAATTCCCAGAGATATTTTGCCTCCTTTATTCAAGTCATCATCACAAGCCTTTTGAGGGAGGCTATTAGAACACCCAGCTATATAAGGTAACAAAAGGAAGTTGACCAGAAAGCCCCAAAGCCAATTTAGGTGGGAAATAATTTCAGATTGTAATGAGTAAAATGATGATCACAGGTATCTTTCACTTCAGTTACCATCCAATGGGTAAACTCCTGGTTCCCTTAACCCACCCTACAGAAGGCATAATACAAGCAAATTCCCCTGGGATCGTTGCCATTGCTTCTGCTTCCATTTAGCCTGCTCTCTGACCCACACCGACCCACAAGCCTGTAGCTCCCCAGCCCAACACACACCCAACTCAGCCTGTAGGTAAGTGAGAAAGGTAGATGATGCTCTTGCCCCCCATAGCCCATGTGAAACAGGTTTCTCTTCTGAGATAAATGTGGATTTGTCTTCAATCCAACTGGAAGCAAGTCATCTAAAATATGACAAAATCTAGTGCGAAATAATTATTTGCAAGTACTTCAAATAAAATTCTCATACTTCTTACAATGGTCGTAAATTGTTCATGGTGAGAATTAAAGCTACTTTATGCTGACTTAAACTAAGGTACTTAACAGCTATATATATACAGTTAATGACAATACCTTTACTATATTAATCACCGACTACCTTTCATTCCTTTCTTGAATCTATGCTGAAACATAAAACAAAGCAAAAAATGACTGAAGGTTCTATCCTTAAGCTACTATAAAAAAGCTTGCTTTTTATAACTATTTTAAGGCAATAGTATGGTGTCTCTTTAAGGCACAACAGAAAAAAAAAGGCACAACAGAGATCCAAAGGTACCTGTAGATTGGTGAGTAGGAATATTAACTGGAATCAAAAGGACTAAAGAGGCTAAAGGGGATCAAAATGGCGGCTGTTTTGCATGTTACTTTATCAATATCTAAATATTTCTGGAATTTCACATGTTAAAAAAAAGAGCTAGAAGACCAACTATTTTTAAAAAGACTTTTACAGTAATCCAGGAAAATCTCAATAATATTTCATAATGAAATACTAACCCGATCTTTCTCAGTATTGTCAGATAGTGTATAATACAGCTATATTGTTGGACCAGTAAACGTTTTCATTTGATATCAAAGGAAAAATGTGAAATGTTTGTATTTAAGTAAGTAACATGGAATATTTGTTGGCTTAAATTAGCTTCTCTATATGTTTGAAGCAATATTGCCACTGGTATACATTATGGGCGATTGAAATAAATTTGGGAGGGGGGTGTCAGAAACCAAAAATGGATTTCTCAAGACATAGGAAAATTTTGCATTCCTGTACCCAATTTCATGCCAGGAAAAGAGAAGAAAACTTATTAGCACAAATTTGATTTTATCTTACGGTTACCCTTCCCTCTTTCTTCCCCCCATTGCTCACTCTCACAAACCCCCCTTCCTCATCATCTCCCTCAAGGGTATCTACTTATTCTTCACTGTTGCCATAACCCCCAATGACACAGTTCTTTCCCAGTCATAACTCAGTCATCTCCAATAGGCTTTCTTACTCAGGCACCCCGCAGTTTTCTATCTCCTTTGTTCCACCTTATCCTTCCCTCTCCATGTTTCCATTTTCAGGTTTTCTCTCAACTCTTACCCTATCTTTTACCTTCTCTATCACTTTTGTGAAAAGTAATAGGACATTGTTCTTTCTTTTCTACAGAGCCTGAGCTGGATTCATCCCAGAAGATAGTAATCCTATCATTTTCATTTTATAGATTGACCACAGAAATGTAGAGAGTAGAAAAACCCATATTGGCCAACTTCAGTCTTTTGTGTTTCTTTAATCCTGAGAAAGGTGGTGTAGAATCTTTTCAGTTGGTGGAGTTCAATTCTCACCTTGGGTATAGAGATTACTTAAAAATAAAAATCATTTTTAAAAACTCCAGAGAAACGTGATGTAAACTGCTCAGCGAGTCTGTGTATGTTTCAGGGGGTTTCAGGGAGTTCCCTAAAAATGAAAGACACCAAATCTCACATTTATATCAATGAGATCCAAGAATGCATACTTCAAATAAAAGCAAGTTAACTATGCCAATGAATATCTTGGCATCAATGAGATTTACTAATAAAAAGAACTCTATTAACTCTTTTTCTGGATGGAATTATGACTAATATGAAAAGGTCAAATGCTTTATTAAATTACTTCCATATTCTCTCCAGATGTGGGATTTGCTTTTTGACATTGCACGAACCTAATACCAACACTTAATTTAATGAAATCCTCAAAGTACTAAATAGACTTCATCAAAATTTATATTTTTGCATGAAAAAAATCTTAAATAAATATTCTTATCTTCTACCTACTGTTTTCTGGCTTGATATGAACTGGTGACACTTTTTTTGGTGGAATAATAGGATACAAATTGACAAGATCCCATTTGATCTCCTCAATGTCTTTGAGTAAATACAAATAATATTGGATGATTCTACATTTTTTAAACTAAATTATACCCTCGACATGGGGTTCAAACTCATAATCCTCAGATCAAGAGTGGTATTCTCTACCTGGTGAGCCAAAATTGATTCCCTTGCACCCTAGGATGATTCTAAATTAAAACAAAGTTTAAAAACAACTTTCTAGACTGAAACAATTTTGAAGTCAATACCTTTCCCGCTATTAGAAATGTAAAATGTTTAATATTGAATATACATCCCCAGAGAGTTCAATTCCATCCTTCTAGCTGAGTATCACTGTATTAAAAGATCAACCCCCAAATACAAGAAGCAATTGGAAACCGCATTACCTTCCCTTATAGAGAAGTATAGTTTATAAAACCTAGACTAAATGAGATGGAAAAGACCTTGGGAAAGACATCAATATTTAAATTGTCTAGGAATGGTGATCATTTATTCTTTTTAAAGGTCTCCAAGGAGGAAAACTTGCTAGTGTCTTTTCATGGTATATAGAGATTCACCACTTCAGAATAGAACTCCTTCTTGAGCTGAATAAGAATCTCCAAATTTTATGCTGTTACAAATAAAGTTTTGGGTTTGATCTATTTGTACATAAAACTTACTTTTTGTAGTTAAGTAGGACCTTTTTCTGAAAATTAAATTGATGGATAGGTATTTAAAGCCTCATTAAAAAGCCAAATGCATAAATAAACACCAATTCACATTTCTACCAAGAAGATATGAGAAAGTCCATTTCATCATATCCTGGACATCCAGATTGCTCCTGAGGTTAAATAAATAAATAAATAAATAAATAAATAAATAAATAAATAAAAGTTTTTCATGGAAGTATTCTACTAAGTCCTGGTGTTTTTATCTTCCTTTCTTCAGATGGTTTGGAAACTGTAAAGACTGCCAGTGTTGTCTCCAAGGAGTAGCAGAAGAGCCGAAGAAGGCCAAAAAGCCCACCTTGAATTCTGCATCACTTGCATCTGTGTGATCGGCCACATACTTCAGTTCATTTAACAAATCTTTGTTTCTCTATTACTATGTTCTAAGCTCTGTTTTAGACTCTAGGAAGCAAAAAACACTACGCATTGTTGTTCTCAAGAACGTCATAGTCATAAATGTAGTGTTTATCTAAATGGTATATGGCAGAAGGTAAAAACAACCTTTGCCTTAGCCTAGTGTAAATAATTCTTCGGAAACATCTTTTACACTATTTCTATTGTTGATGTTATTTCTAAATCACCATTTCAAACAAATGTTTATTAGCCCTAGTCATATGCAAGGCACTAACTTCAAGATTCAAGGGCTATATAAAAATATACAAGACATTAAGTGTGCCTACAGGGAGACAAATCTCCTTGGGTCTTCAATGTTTTCAGCATGTCTTGTGAGCAGAGGCATTTACGGATTTTGTTTTGGGTCATCTTTTCAAGGATGTTTATACAGTGAACAGTCTAGAAGGTAAAGATAATATCTTCCTTCAGAGCAGAAGGCAGTTTCTGTAATGTCTAGCATAATAAAAAAGAACATCTTCCTCTGGGGAAAAGGAAGGCCAGGTTTGCTTGTCAAAGATTTGCTTCCTTAATCTCAGGGTTTCTTTGCTATTGCATAAACCCACTGTATATGTAGCATCCACCTGGGCCACTCTGAGTCACCACATGGGACTTGGAACAAGGAGAACTGAAGTTCATGCTGCATTGATAGACTAAGAATAATTCTTTACCTCTGATTCAGGAGTCTCCCTTCTACTGCCAACATACATGAAGCTGCAGCAGACTAACTTGTTAGCCTGCAAATAGGCATTCTTAAAACTTTGCAGTTCTTGACAATGCCATCAAAAAATTTACTATTTAATGAAGACTTAAGAAAAGCACATAGATAACCATAATCATTGTGGTAATAGTTACCCAAAATACTATAGAAAAAAAAACAAAATTGATTCTATCCAAGAGACAGGTTCAGGTAGGAAGTTAAGAGAAGGAACTCACATAGGAAAAGGAGAGCATTAATTGTCTTTCTAGTCCTATTTCTCTGACCATTCTTTTTTTTTTTTTCAAGATTTTATTTATTTATTTATTCATGAGAGACACACAGAGAGAGGTAGAGACACAGGCAGAGGGAGAAGCAGGCTCCCCACGTGAGCCCAAAGCAGGACTTGACCCCGGACCCTAGGATCATGCCCCAAGCCAAAGGCAGATGCTAAACCACCGAGCCACCCAGGTGCCCCTCTGACCATTCCTCCTCTGTTGGAGTCACCCAAGATTCTGTCATTGTCCCACTTCTCTTTGCAATGTATATTCTTTCTCGGGAAATTCTATCCATTTATAGGAGTTCAGCTACGAAATATGCATGTCTGTCTCTAATTTCTTTCCAAGCTCCAGCTCCCTGTTTCCAATTGCCTACTTCACATCTGGATATTTAACAGGTGACTCAAACTTAACATGTCCAAAATTGAACCCATTCTTTCTCTCCCTGATGTACTCAATTGTCTCTTTTTCCCCATCCCCATAACTGTTAATGGAATAATCATTCCCAGGGCCTCAGGCAAGAAACCCAGAAAAAATTTTCATTGCTAAGTAGGCATGTCATTAGAGCAAAGAAAAGTCAGTTTAATAGTATCAGCCTGAAATAAACTATGCTGTTGAAGCCTGTTATGTGTTGACACTGTCAATACTTTCGACTTGGGAGTTGTCTTGTCCCTCCAAAGCAACTGCTTTATCTCCACTCCAATGTATTATTGGTCAACTTGAGAGTTCAACATTGTTATTCTTATTTCAAAGTTCTTGTTGGCTTTTCCTAATTGTCTCTGTGCACTAACTCTATGCCTACTCAAACTGGATTCTAAACAGATCACCTTGGTGTTTAAGGGAATCACTTTTGGAGATTTTCATCATCCCATAAAGTGAATTAATAAACAAGTCCTGAGAATTTTGCCTCCTTAATAAATATATCCTATCTGTTCCCTTATTTCCATCTCTGGAAATACATTATCTTGGTTTTACCCTTTGACACCTACTACCAGCTTCTACTGCTTTCTGCTTGTCCCCTTCAGTATTCTCCCCAAATCTAGATTGTATACTTTCTTTTCAAAATTCAAGTCTGACTAACACATTCTCTGCTTAAGCACTCCCCCATACCAGTAGCTCCCATGACTATAATGCAGATAATTTATTATAGGTCTTTTAAAGGAAAGTTCAAGTATCTTCATAGGATAGACAAACCTCTCCATGATCTGAATCCTGTCTAACTCTCCAGCCTCATCTTGGCCACTTCCTACTTTAATCATCAAGCTACAGCAAAATCAAACTGATTAAGTTCCTCCTACACAATGTGCTTCTTCTCGCCGCCTTTTTTTTTTTTTTAAAGATTTTATTTATTCATTCATAGACACAGAGAGAGAGGCAGAGACACAGGCAGAGGGAGAAGCAGGCTCCATGCGGGGGGCCCGATGTGGGACTCGATCCCAGGTCTCCAGGATCACACCCCAGGCTGCAGGTGGCACCAAACCGCTGCACCACTGGGACTGCCCATTCTTCTCACCTCCTTCATGGCATTTCTCATACTGTTCCTTTTCCCTAGTGTTCACTTCCTAGTCCTCTCCCTGCTCTGTCTTGACTTGGCAAACTCGTTCAATTGCATGTTTCTCTAGTTGGTCATCTCATCAAAGAAATCCATGGTGTTCTCATACAATTCCTTCCCATCTAAGAGGACCCTGCTTGCACTCTCAAAATATCACTACTTATCTCTAACCCTTAACATGCTGGACTATAATTCCCTGTATTTATTCTGTTTCTGGCTCCTCCACTAGAGTAAGATACTTCAGAGCAAGAACTCATCTTTCTCTTCTTATTGGCTTGAATGATATCTGGCACATAAATATTCAATAAATATTTATTGAATGAATGTATACATAGATGAATGGATGGATGAATGAAGAGTGGGAAATGAGCTATGAATATTGATATAGAAATTTAATCAAAGTACATTTAAAACTTTAATGAAGGGAAAAATGGACAGACTACAGTATGGTGCTCTACTGAAAAGGCATTAGTTACTATGATAAACGTAGCAACGATAGGATAGATCTGGCTGTTGTTCCAATAATTGCTATAAATATTTTCTTTTTTTTGCTGTTAATCTTTGTTTTTCTTTTTTTAAGGTAAACTCTCCCCCCCAATGCGTGGCTTGAAATCAGAACCAGGAGATTAAGAGTCATATATTCTACCAACTGAGCCAGCCAGGGACTCTAAGCCCCTGATAAATTAGACATATAATGGATAAAGTGGAATATGGTCATTATTTTCTTTCTTTCTTTTTTTTTTTTTTAATTGTAGGGGTGCCTGAGTGGCTCAGTCAGTTAAGCATCTGACTCTTTTTTTTTTTTTTTTTTTAAGATTTATTTATTTATTCATTCAGAGAGAGCGAGAGAGAGGCAGAGACACAGGCAGAGGGAGAAGCAGGCTCCATGCAGGGAGCCCGATGTGGGACTTGATCCCGGGCCTCCACGATCACACACCGAGCTGCAGGCGGCGCTAAACCGCTGCGCCACCAGGGCTGCCCTGGTCATTATTTTCAAATTGGTATCTTTCACCTCTTTTTAAATGGTAAATGTAAAGCATAACACTAAAGTATATAACGAGAGAGTTTTTTTTTTTTTTTTTAAGATTTTATTTACTTATTCATGAGAATACACAGAGAGGAGAGAGAGAAGCAGAGAAACAGGCAGAGGAAGAAGAAGGCTCCATGCAGGGAGCCTGATATGAGACTCGATCCCGGGTCTCCAGGATCAGACTCTGGGCTGCAGGCAGCGCTAAACCGCTGAGCTACCAGGGCTGCCCACGAGAGAGGTTTATATTAATATTGTATACATTGCTCTCTTTCTCTTTCTCCTTAGTGAATTCATTCCCATTTACATCAATTCAAAAAATGTAATAAATGATTTGTGTCCTTGGAAAAGACTGATGGTACTTAGTTCAGATGGGACTATGAAGTATGTGATAGGGAAGGAAAAACAAAGTATGAAGTATAGATGATATATAGTGATAAAGTATTTGGAAAATAGTATATAGACTTCAAGTCCAATAGTATATAGGACTGCAAGTAGTGGGATCCCTGGGTGGTGCAGCGGTTTGGCGCCTGCCTTTGGCCCAGGGCACGATCCTGGAGACCCGGGATCGAATCCCACGTCGGGCTCCCGGTGCATGGAGCCTGCTTCTCCCTCTGCCTGTGTCTCTGCCTCTCTCTCTCTCTGTGTATGACTATCATAAATAAATAAAATTTAAAAAAAATAAAAAAAAAAGGACTGCAAGTAGTGAAAACAATAAACAATAAACTATATTTTAATCATCTGAGATAAACAATAGTACAGGATAAATGTATCTCAAAATAGAATGGGAGGGGAGTTTGGGAAGGAAAGCAGATATATTTTTCACCTGAATCAGAACCTTTGATGAGACCTAGAGTTTCCACAATTCTTCTAAAGGTATTTTCTTCTACATTAGTTTGAATAATTTAGATCAAAGTGGAACTTGGTCTTCCTCTTCTCTATGACTCCCTGGCACTTATTTAAATATGTGATTCTGAGGGTGGATCAACTTGAGCTAGATATGTTTTATCTTTCTATATTGCTAATCTACAAATGTAGATTTGGAACAGAAGCATAACCTTTATATAGCATCTTAATCAAAATACATATAATGGGTGCCTGAGCAATGCAGTCCATTAAGCGTCCAAGTCTTTGTTTCAGCTCAGGTCCTGATCTCAGGATCATGTGATCAACCCCCACCTCTGGCTCCACCCTCAGCTTGGGGTCTGCTTGAGACTCTTCCTCTCCCTCTGCCTCTCCCCCTCCACCCTGCATGTGCCTGCACATGTGCGCTCTCTCTTTCAAATAAATAAATCAATCTTTGGGGGCACCTGGGTGGCTCAGTCAATTAAGCATCTGCCTTAAGCTCAGATCATGATCCTAGAGTCCTGGGATCAAGCCCTGCCTGAGGCTCCTTACTCAGTGGGGAGTCTGCTTCTCCCCCTCCCTCTGCTCCCTCTCCCCCCATGCTCTCTTACTCATTCATTCCCTCAAATAAATAAATAAAATATTTTTTAAAAAGTTCATACTTTTTAATACAGCAATTCCCCTATGGGAATCATATCATATTAAGAGAGAAAATCGTGGATATATCCAAAGATTTACTTACAAAGATAGTCATGAAGGCATTATTAAAAATAGAAAAAGTATATAAATAATAAACATGCCAATTCATGAAGAGTTGGACAAATTACAGTATGTTCATATAATGGGAAACTATCCAGTCATTTAAAAATCACATTTTGGAATACTTACTGACATGGGAAAATATTCACAATACATTGTCAAATGAGAATGGTAGACTACAAAATTATAGGTTGATCCAAATTAAAACACACACACACATACATGTATACTATAAGTAGAAGAATATACACCAAATATGAGGAGTGGTAAATAGTTAACTCAGAATGGTGAGATTATAGGTCATATTTTTTCTTCACTGGATCTTTCTATATTTAAAACATTTTATAAAATAAACATTTTTAAATGGCATTTTGGGGAGTTTTAAAATTTGTTTCTGAGGTGGGGAAAAGACAAACTCCTTAAGAAGTAGGTTTTAGAGTGAATAGAAAATAGTGAAGTGTGATCTTAAGCAATTCTAAATAAATTAAGGGGTCTAGCCTTCATAGACCAGGAACCTGAATAATGAACAGTTAAGGAGGAAAAGCACATCCAGTTTGGATCAAGGTAGTCAGATCGTAGGAGAAGTGTCTGGCACAATAACAGTCTTCCCGTCTTTCTCTTTTTTTCACTGCTTACTACAAAAGAGGAGTGGAAACCTTTATGATGGTCTTTCTTTAGAGGACTGGTCAGCAGGGATCTAAAATCTCATTATTTTTCTAGAGAAAGGCTGAGAAACAGAAGCTATCTATAACTGCCTCTGACATTAAAACTCATCTGAAGCTTCAAATTACTGAATGCCAACAGCAAACTCATCAGACATATCCTGCAAAGATTTTGGCACAAGAAAATATTTGATAATATTAACTATTATTTTGGCACTAATAAAATGAAAGTTTTTCTACCCGTGCTTTGCCACATTAAATACATATATTAAGAAAAATCTAAATTATGTCATGATACAGACTCTACTAAATGAAAGGAACCTTAGCTTGTCTACTTCATAATAGCCAATTAAACTATTTCTTTAACCAATTCTTTAAATATATCATTAAAAACAACTTATTAATATATTTGAAATGAATAAATTAGTAATTAGTTAGTAATTGTGTTTTATTTTAGTCAAGGATTATATAGCTAACCTATGGATTATATAGCTAATTATATATAGCTAGAATTATATAGCTAACCTATGGATCACTTGACCATTCCTTTGGAAAGCCTTGCTCAAAATTTACAAAACCACACCAGACCCGGGACTACTTACTACTCATTACCAGCAGCTCCTCAAACTGAGGTCTTGTACTTGATTGGGAGGAAAAACACCATTTACAAAGAGCTATCTGCTTCTCTAAACCCAAACTTATAACCTGTAAAGCTCTACACTACACATTCAGACCCATGATAATTTTGGTAAATTCAATCATTAAATTATCATTTGCCTTTCATTTCTGATTATTCTAGAATTTCACAAGTCCCTACTACTTCAGCCATAATGTTCCCTGTTATGATGAACTGTAGACACCTAATGAACAAAAAAGAACTATTATTTAAAATAGTGGTTTTAACACCATAGGTTACATTATAGGCTGTGAAATAAAATTAGTGGGTCATGACTAATTTTTAAAAAATTAAATATAAAAGAATAGATTACAAGATCAGGATGCAATACACATCAGGAGTACACAAAAAAGCATTATTTCATAAAACTTGTTTCAGTTATGTATGCATGTGTATACTGGCTTACAATGTGATATGTGTTTAAATGGGGATACAATATGTTGTGTATTGTTTTGAAAAGCAAACATGCCCCAGGATATACAATTTGTAGCTAAGGATATTTTTGGAATAGTTTTCCTTAATGCTCCTATATTGGCACCTATATTGGCTCCTATATATAATATCTGTATTATTTGATTATCTATTTAAGAAAGGCATATACTATATCAAAAGTAAGAAAGAAAGAGATGACAAAGTAAATTTCTGAATATGCTTTTAAATCCTTCCTGAAAGTACCCATATGGGATATGTTTCTTTATGGGACTTCGTATATCCATTTTATCAATAAGATAGATTAGATAAATAGAGAAATGAAAGAAAGATCAATTTATCTGTCTATCTCTCTATCATCTATTGAGAGAGTGTGCCTACTAAATGCCAGGTGCCAGGGATGCAAAGAAATAGAACAAGCCCCTCTGAGGGTAAAATCCTAGTAAGGGAGACCACAAATTAATAAACAATAAGCTAACAATATGCTAATGGTTTTAGTAAATGTTGTAACTGATAGTCTAGAGGTATATCTCCAGTTCAGTGGCAAAAGTGCAGATCTTGATTTCAGTGAAATTCAAATTTTCAAGTGAATGAAAAAAATTGGGAGCCAATCTGATAGGAAGCATTGTTCTTTTCTAGACTTGATGAATAATAATTGTTTATAATCCAAAGATGTAGTGACCTATGAAGTAATCTAGAGCAAGAAGATGACTCATGACTCAGCTTGTTATTCCATTTGACAAACATTAATTGAGTACTTTCCATGTGCCAGGCATGGTAGCAGGAGCCAGACAAACAAAGGTGAATAAAATACATGTTCAGTGCCCATGGTTAATTGCTGTCTAGTAAGGAAAGATAACGTAAAAACAGAAAATAAGTCACAGTGCAATTAGCACAGTTAAGAAGGGGTATTTTCAGGTACAGTGGTGATACAGGAAAATAGGTGATCAGTATCGTGGAGGAGAAGACACAGCATTTCACAAAATGCAAATACAGTAGTCCCTATACAGAGGATACTTCCAAGACCCCAGTGGATGTCTGAAACTTTCATCACTGTGGGGTATGTTTTTTCCTATACATACATGCCTATGATAAAGTTTAGTTTATAAATTAGGCACAGTAAGAGATTAACAACAATAGCTATTAATAAAATAGAACAATTATAACGATGTACCATAGTAAGTTATGTAAATTTCATCTCTCTCTCTCAAAGTATCTCTTATTGTACTGTACTCATCTTTCTTCTTGTGATGACTTGAGACAATAAAATGCTGCCAGAGGAGGTGAAGTGAGAGTAGATGAAGTGAGTGATGCAGGCTTGAGACACGGGGACAGGCTACCTCAGACCTTCTGACCATTGGTCGGAAGGAAGATCACCTGCTTCCGGACTGCGGTTAATGGGGACACTGAAATCATGGAAAGCAAAACTGTGGATAAAGGGGGAACTACTGCAGGCGGAGGTGGAATAGGAGATTCACAGGAAGAGAAAGGGAGAAAGGCATTCTGTGCTGACAAAACGATGTCTTCAAGGGTGTGTGTTAGCCTGGTACACTTGGGCAACTACAGGAAGATACTACTGTTATCCTAGGGTGTCAGAATGTGGTCAACAGAAATAAGCCTGGGGAGGCAGACTCAGCCACATCAGGAAAAACTTTTTATATCATGCATTATATTCCACAGATAAGGAAGATACAGATAACTATACAAGGTTTTAGTCAGAGAGTAACTTTTAAGTCAACTCTGACAGTGGCATGGAAATTAATTGAAAGGGAAAAGAATTTGGAGACCTAGAAAACCAGTGGGGCTGTGAACTTTGATATCACACTGAACGGCTAGCACATTATGTGACCCAGGACATGCTGATATGAGGAAAACCAACATGTAATATTTTTATCTTTCAAAGCTGATAATGCAGGAAATTAACAAGTTATGTACGTATAAACAGTAGTTTCACAGTTAGGAAGCTGTGAAGCATCCCTCAGATGAGTTCTATAGTATCATGTGCCAGATTCCCCCTTTAGTTTATCAACATTATTAGATCATCTGAACAGCCATCAAAGTCACTGCCTGAATCTGCTGTGTGGCAGGGCTGGCTCACTGTGGAAGAAGTTAACCCCACAGACTCTAGATTTGGGAAGTGAGGTCTCACAAATGGGAGTAGGCTCCTGGGTTTCCCATTTGAGGAATGTTCCTCTCTGCTCCTTGTTAAAGTAAACTGCGCTTCCAAAATCTAATCATTACCTCACAGCTCCATTTATCTCTTCATCTTTTCTCTAAAATTTGCCTCAATCAGAGCCAATAATTCTTTTAATAATAACAGTAGGTACTTTCATAGCACTTCCTATGTGTCAGGCACTATTCTAAATGCTCTACATATATTAAATGAGATGAGACAAAAACCCAATGACACAATAACTATTATTATTGTCTTACCCTATTCAAGCTGCTATATAACAGATTACCAAAGAAAGGTTGGCTTATAAGCAATAGAAATGTATTTCTCATAGTTCTGGAGGCTTGCTAGATTAAGATCAAGGTGCTGGCAGATTCCACATCTAAAGAGAGCCGCTTCCTGGTTCATATCCCTAATCCCCTCCCAAAGGCCCCACCTCCAAATACCATCGCTTTGGGGATTAAGTTTTAACATAAGAATTTTGGGGGGGACACACACAGTTCTATAGCAATGATCCTCATTTTTCATTGAGGAAATAAGAAGTTGCCCAAGATCCCACATAGTAACAGAGGCACTAATCATATCCATGCCACAGGCTCTAGAGTTGATATTTGTAATCACCATAATATGTTGCCTCTCACAAATCTCAATTTTATAAGGTACCTAGTAGGAAATAAGGGACCAGTACATGGAATTTTGCTTTATAGAAAACTTTATTCCTGTACCCAGTTGTTATGCCTTTAACTACATGATTTGCATTGGTCCAACAATCTTAAACATAATTCCTCATACTATGTTTGGAAGTGCAGTTCAGCCAGATGGAAAGATTACTTTCTTAGTTGATTTTCCTTACAGCTTAACCAGAACCCTCTCCGTTATCACAGATAAGATCTTTCTGTAAGCATTCTCCTAGGACATGAGACTTACATAAGAATTTGTAGCTCGTTAAAGTGTCTTCTTTTTAATACTCAAGATTAAAATGAAGCCTTTTCTGCAAGGTCCGCAGTAAGAGCAAATCTAATGTAAGTCTTTTATTGATTAAAAAAAAAACTTAACTGCATTAATCTTTTTACTTTTTTTTCTTGTCTTTGGGTCATAAGTCACCAATTCTTGCAGGAGAGGGAATTATAGGAATTTTGTTCCCTGAAACTTTTATTTTTTTAGATTTTACTTATTTATTTGAGAGTGAGAGAGCATGAGCAGGGGGAGGGGTAGAGAGAGAGGAAGAAGCAGGCTTCCTGCTGAGTGGGAAGCCCAACATGGGATTCAATCTTGGGACTCCAGAATCATGACCTGAGCAGAAGGCAGAGGCTTACCAGACTGAGCCACCCAGGCACCCCTGTTCCCTGACACTTTTTTTTTTCCAAATGTTTAATTTATTTATTCATGACAGACAGAGAGAGAGGCAGAGACATAGGCAGAGGCAGAAGCAGGCTTCATTCAAGGAGCCCGAAGTGGGACTCCATCCCGGAACTTGGGGATCACACCTTGGGCCCGAGGTATGCGCTAAACCACTGAGCCACCATGCATCCCCTCCCTGACACTTTCAAAGAGGATATCATAACAGCAGAAAATTATTTTTTTAAAAAGAAATCATTCTATCATATAAGGTTTTAGAATCTACTTACTGGTGGAAGGACCTCCACCCTGCCCATTCTTAAACATTTCCTATGTCAGGGCACCTGAGTGGCTCAGTGGTTGAGCATCTGCCTTTGGCTCAGCTCATGATCCCTGGGTCCTGGGATCCAGTCCTGCATGGGGCTCCCTGCATGGAGCCTGCTCCTCCTTCTGTCTATGTCTCTGCCTCTCTCTCTCTGTGTGTCTGTCAAGAGTAAATAAAATCTCTCTTTTTTTAAAGATTTTATTTATTTATTCATGAGAGACACACACAGAGAGGCACAGAAAAAAAAAGGTTTTCTATGTCATTTTCGGAGTCTAGATTTTATATCTGCAAAAAAAATTATTTAAATTGTGAGGAGCACCAGGTGATGTATGGAATCAGTGAATCACTATATTGTACACCTGAAACTAATATTTGCACTGTATGTTAACCAACTGGAATTAAAAACTTAAAAAGAGGGCAGTCCCGGTGGCCCAGTGGTTTATTATTGTTATTATTAAGTAAATTCTATGACCAACGTGGGGTTGGAACTCAGGACACCTAGATCAAGGGTGGCATGCTCTACCCCCTGAGCCAGCCAGGCAGCTCTAGCTCCTTACACTTTTTCAAAATTCTTCTTTAGGTGAGCAAAATCTTAGAACTGTAATGGGCCTGTGATCCTGAGTATAATAACATATTAAAATATTTCTGACTTTCCCCCCCCCCAGGACTTTAAAAAAGAAAATCTTGATGCGCATGACATAAAGGTCAACATTTTCTGCAAAAACAACTTTGTGAAAATTGTTGCCAATGCTTCAAAGTGAGAGGACAAGGAAGGCGAGCGTAGAAGAATCTCCGTGTTCTTCTTCAGTTGCTAATGTTGGGGCTTATTCCTCGGCACAGACCCAAGGCAGCCCGCTGAAAGGCAGCGGGGGGAGGGGAGCGGGGGAATTCAAGACCCCTTGGGTGGGCCAAGCAGGTGCTTGTTGGTGTTGAGAACGAAGAGCTGATACGCAACCCTCTCGCCCGGCAACCACTCACTTCTGGTAGTGTAAAATAAAGCCTGCAAAAGATTAGGGTACACTTAGATAAAGAGGAATTCTACAGCCCCCTTCACCCCCTGAGCGGCGCCCGCAGCGAGCAGGCCATGCGTGCGCCACACTGGAGGCAACAACGGTTTATCATGGGAAGCAAACCGGGGATTGGAGTCCCAGCACTGCTGTGTACAGGCCGAACTACCTCGGTATGCATGTCCGCAAGAGGGGGGCCATCCCGACCTTACAGCCTGGAAGAGGACAACCGGGAAAAGCGTGTGACGACAGTGGCCCCGCTAGGCTCCGGGGACCCCCTTGGCGAGCTTATGGGGGCTGGTGACCTCCCAGCCCGCGGTCTGCAGCGTCGCGTCCGGACAACGAAGGGACTGACCCGAACGGTCACCTCCCCTTCTGGGGGGCACTAATCACCCACCGTCGCCCTTCTCCGTCTCGGCGCCTGGGTGTTTTCCGGGCCGGGCTGCCCTGCAAAGTCTAGCCTGGCAGGATCAACTTCCACCGCGTCTGCAGAGTTGCGGGGTCGCGGGGAGGAGCGGCCAGGGGCGCCCCACGTCTGCCTCTGCGCTCCGGGCGCGTCGGGGCCCGCTCAGGAGGGGGCGCCGAGGGGTCCCCCGCGGGCAGGGCGGGCGGCAGCGAGGCGGGGGCCCGACGCCACCGCCCGGAGGAAGCTCGCCGAGCTCGCTGCGCCGGCGCTGGGCTCCGGGAAGCAGCCGCGCGGGAGGGTGCAGGGCGCCGGAGCGGTCGGACGGGGGAGCGAGAGCCAAGCTCGCGGAGCGCGCCGAGCCGCAGGCGGCGGAGGCGGGGGCTGCGGCCGCGGCCGGGAGGCGCACGCCCCGGGGAGCCCGCGGGGCCGCGGGAGGCGGAGGCCGCGCGGGAGGCGGGGCGGGCGGCGCCCGGGAGGCGGGCGCGGGCGCGGGGGCGGGGGCGGGGGCGGCGTCTCCCCGCGCTGCGCAGGCGTTGCTCGCACCTTGTTGGTCAGTGCTGGGAGCGCTGCTATGGCGTTTCTCAGCCCCGCGGCTCCTCCTCACACGCTCGAGGCGGCGGGGAGGAGGGGTGAGGGGAGGAGGCGGCGAGCGGGCGGCCGCCGCAGCTGCAGACCCGGGGCCGGCGAGGGAGGCGGAGCGCGAGCCGCCGCAGCCACCCCGGCCGCCGCCGCCGCCGCCGCCGCCGCCGCCGCCCCCCCCCGCAGGCGCGGGGCCGCTGCGAGTCCTGCCCGGGCTTGAGGGCACGCGGGGCGCCCGGCCATGCCCCGCGGCCGCGGCTGAGCCGGGCGCGGGCCCCCTCCCTCCGGCCGCCTCTGCGCCGTGCCCCGCGCTGCCCGCGGCCGGAGTGCCCGGCGCCTCCCGCGCGCCCCTGACCGCGAGCGCGAGCAGTCGCGGCCGCCGAGGCGCGGGTGGTGCCGGCGGCGGCGGCGGCGGCGGGAGCGCGGGGCAGGAGGAGGCGGGGAAGATGGACCCGGCGCCCTCCCTGGGCTGCAGCCTCAAGGATGTGAAGTGGAGCTCGGTGGCCGTTCCGCTCGACCTGCTGGTCAGCACTTACCGGCTGCCCCAGATCGCGCGGCTGGACAGCGGTGAGTCCCGGCCCGGCCGCCGGCGCAGGGCGCACCGGCGGGGACCGCAGTCTCGGCGCGGGTGTGCGCGCGGGTGCTGGGGTGGGGGGAGCGGGCGGGGAGTGGGCTGCACGCCCCCCGGCGCCTTGCTCCCAGCTGCCCCCCCGCCCCCCGCAGCAGCTAGAGATGTGAAAATCAGAGCCCTTGCAGTGTAATTAAAAAGGACGCCTTAAGAAAAAAAAAAAAATCAACATTGGGGAAACCTCTGCGGATCGTAATTTTGGAGGCGAGCTGTCCCTCCCCACCCGCCTGCAAGAATTACTCAACCTGGGAAAAGAAACCCTGAAGAGTTATCTTAGGCAACTTTCTTACAAAATCATTGTGCTTCGGGTGGCATCTTTATTTTGGATGCTCTCCTTCCCCTCCCCCCCCCCCCGCCCCAGGAGAACAGCAGATTTAAGAGGAAAAGCTCCTGGGTGACCAGTGAAAGGGATCACATTTCCCAGAGACCTTTTATTACAGCTTGTCTGTTTTGTTTAACTGAACTGAAAGTAATTTGGGGCTGAGCGTAGAAAATGTTTTTTAGCAGAAGTGATGGTATGCTTCAGGTTAATTATTAGCTTAGCACATTTCAAGGCTGGAAAAAAAAAAAATTTGAGGCTCCAAAACCTGTATTGATTTGGAACCTGAGCTCTCAACTAAGAAATCCCTGTATTTCCTGAAACTGACCACCAGAAACCAACCAAACATCCCCCAGCTGTTGGTTCTGCGGCGTGACATCTGCAAACAAGTGCATAACTGTCCAGCAAGTAGACCCCTTTCAGTTTGAATCGTAACATGTTCGGTGGCAATTTAGCTGTGTTTTGTGTTTTTTCACAATAACATCAGTTGCTTTGGGCTTCTTGTAATTTCATACTGTCTCCAGAAACATGCTTGCTCTGCCATGGGAGGCACTTGGGCCCAGGCTGGCAGGCAAGCAGATAGAACTGTGGTCACACAGGCCAAGTCAGAAGAGCACTGAGCAGAAAGATGTCATTTCAAGTCACAAGGATTTGGGTTACTCCTTTACTGGAGTACAAGAGTGTGTAATATGAGATGTATAAACGTCCAAAGGCATTTTTATTCTGTTTCTTATCTGTGGGGTCAGATTAGATGTTTGAAGTACTGATGTGAGAAATAAATGCAAGAAAGTTCATGAAAGCAATCATGGCGTGTTTAGTTGGTCTTGGTAGTGGTGGGAATAAACAAGGAGTTTTCAAACTAGTATTGAAATGCAGACGAACCCAGGAGTGACAGGTAGTGTGTTGAGACATTTCTGCATATAGTGGAGGTGGTTAAGTGTTCCTGGCTTTAATTGTGTTTCTGCAGGTCTGAATGTGTGTGTGTGTGTGTGTGTGTATTCAGTGTTTCATTTCCTCTTCCGCTGTGCAAAATTGTGTATGTTGGAAGGTTTTGAGTCCTCACCTTTTCCGACCTTCTCTCATCACTGCACGCTGCCAAAACTTCTTACCTAGGCAGAGAGCATTGATGCATGTGGTATAAAAGTCACCCAAACGCTTCATTAAATTGAAAGTTTAAAGAGGCTGAATGTCAGTTGCAGATATAACTTTTAGCTTTATTATCTGCTTTCCTATCCCTGTCATTCATAAGAAGGATCTGAATCAGCAGTGTACTCATCCCACACTTCTTTTTAAAATTAGGACGTGGGTAGCAAGTCTTAACACTGTGTCCTTTCAAAGCTGTGGAGTGGATTTTGATCACTGTGTAGTTCTTTATTGTAAATTTTCACTTATTACCACTTGAGAATCAACAGTGGCACACACAAATTTGGAATCTTAGTCAAATACTGCTTGATACTCTGTTTCTTTCATTTAACAATCCCATCTTAATTTTTTTGTTGTTGTTTTTAATAGCTGCATAATATTCCAGGGGATGCCTATCCTGTATAATCTTGATCCTTGTGGTGGACATCAGCTGTTTCATTTTTTACTATTACTAGTTGGTGATGTAATGAAGACCCTTACCCATAAATCTGTTTGTTTGAGTTGGTGTGTATTCCTGCCTTTCTGAATAAGTATGTGAATCTTTTTTGAGTCCTTCATATACATTGTCAGATTGCTTCAGAGTCTAAAGGTGATACTCATTTCAACTACCATGAGAACTGTAGGAGTACCACTCTCCCCACAGCCTGACAATATTAGGTATTCTTTTTAAAAAACAAAACAAAACTTGGCTGATTCAGTGAGGGGAAGTGTTAGCTTACTAATTAAATTAGTATAGCCTTTCAAAGAGTCAATCATTGAATTCACAGCAATGTTTAGGACATGTTAAGGACACGTGGCCATATTTATAAAAGCTGTAGGTGAAATCTCAAGTTTTGTGCTCTCCTCATTTTGTGTCTTTTGGCTAGTTTTAGTATTACCAGGTACATTTTACACACACACACACACACACACACACACACACACCGTACTTAGACATGAAAGGTAGTCATTTTCCAAATCACTTATTTTAAAAGAGACTGGAAAGAAACTGAAAAACATGCCACTAGTTGACATTATGCCAAGAGAGAACTATTGGCTAATTTTAAGTAGCCATTGAAGACCATTAAACACCTAATTTCATACCTGTTGATTATTAAATGCCTACTATGTGCTGTATATTTCTAGGTGCTTGGTGCATGTTGCCTCAAATCCTTGGCACACCATTTTAAGAACTTTGAGAGCCTAAGATTCAGAGAAATTGAGTGACATACTTGGTAAATGTGTGGAGTGGGATTTTCAGCCAACTTTCTGACTCTAAAGAAAGACCTTTTATCTCAAACTTTACCTCCTCATACTAAATGGGAGTAGGTTTAAAGTAGGTCTAATGTCTACTCTAAATAGCCCCACTGTCTCTCTGAGAGCTTGAGGACCGGAAAGTCAATATTTTTCAAACAGTGTAGACACCGAATTAAGTGCTGGCCTCATCCATCATATTTAGCTACTTTCTGCTTCCCAAAGGAGTGGCTGACAAGACGAAAGGGGCAGTGGGGAAGAAGAGAGTACAAAATCAGAAAAAGAAGGAAAAACATGGTATCTGAGGGTTTACGTACGTAGATGTGCCTGTTGAGATTATTCTTCCTTACATTTGCCATACTTAAAATACTAACTACGCAGTAAAGAACTCTTCAGTTCTTTGCATAATGCATGTTACTCATGAAATGCCAGTCAGATAGACACATTTAATATTGCATTCCCAGTGGTGAAATTTGTCATCGGATGATAAGGGAAATACAAAATGGTGAGTCTTCATGGTACTGCCTCATGAATTTTTGTGGAAAACACAAAGAAAAGTACTCAAGAAGTAGCAGTTCTCCTTAGGGAGTGAGATACAAGCTCATCAGCCAGGGGCTAACCCCATGAACAATGCAGCTGAAATCAGATATTTAACCTGGTCATCAGTCTTAGAAACTGTTGGGTGTAGTAGAATCGGGTTCAACAAATGTGTTTTAGACCAAGAAGAGGGTGGAGCAAATGCTAATCCCAACCCCATCTCTACCCTGTCCTAACTCAAAAGTAGGTTGGTGGGAAATTGCTCATTCTTTATCTCTTCAGTTATTTTGCCTTGGAAAGGTTCCAGTGGTTTAGTCTATAGCAGCTTTTTTCCACCTTTTTTGTTCTTGTAACTCCTAGGAAATCCTGTAGGAGTCTGTATCCTAAGCACATTTTTAAGCCAGTTGCTAAAACTTTTCATCTTGAGTTTAAACAGTTGTAAAGGATGTCATTTTTCAGCATATTATAAATCTTGACCTTTTAAATTGTTACGTCATTGAAAATACGAGGTCTATAATTGATTCCCAGCATCATTCATTTAATCATCATTCATTTTAAGAACGAATAAGTTCTTAAACAGTTAAAATCTTTTATACCTTTTTTTCCCTTAAATTCATATTTCCTTGAATAGGTTTTCCTTCCCCTACAGAATTCTATCCCAATCTAATATATTTTTATGTTTGACAGTGTCTTGTTTGATCACTGGCATTCTTTCTGAATTGAAACCAAGCATTTTGTATTTCTTTTGACTTTAAGGCTCTTGGTATTTGAATATTTCGGGTTGTCTGAAATGAAAAATTAGAAATTACCTGATTTAGAAAAGAAATTGCTATGGGATGCTGAAGACTCACTCCTTTACTCGCATTAGTGTTTTTTGTTTGTTTCTTTGTTAGTTGCCTGGAGGTCTTTACACCCTGGGGTATTGCAGTTTAGAAAGAGCTAAAGATGCATTGTTTCCGTAAAGTGGGTGAAGGGTCTTTGTGAGGGGGAGGTGGTGGAGGACAGCTTCCTTTCATCATGGGATGGATGTCCCTCCATCATAGCTGTGATCCCCAGATCAGTTTTTAGACAAGAGAATATTGAGGAGTTGGAGCTCTAGAAATGGACTCCCTTACAGCTCTGATGGGAAATACTGGCTTTGCATCAGACATGTACCCCTGTTCAAAGAGTGCTGGCCTACATCAGTGAAAGATGCGTTAGTTATTGGCCCTGTTTGCTGAAAGTAAGAGGAATACCAAGCCTGCATGGAATGACCAGGAGGGAGAAAATGATGGTAGCAGTTGGAGGCAGCTGCAATGATGGATTGGCAGCAACCTCTCCTTTCCAACTGTGCAGAGGAATCCGAGCTGATGCTGAGGCCCAGGTGTGTTGGCACTGTGGAAACTTGGTCCTTGTTTTGTGCTGAAGTGCCTCTCTGACAACCATGTAAATGCCTCAAAGGCTGGAATAATAGAGACATGAACACTCTGAACACAGAGAGGCTCCATGTGGTTGTTGGCAGATGTCACAGGTGTTCTAGATCTGTGTCTTATTTTTGAAATTAGGTTCTCAGAATCTCCATGATTGATGTGTATATAATTTTTTTTTTCTAAATTAACCTAGTGTAAATATTATTCTCAGAAGATATGCTTTTCCATGGCTTCATTTCCTCTGACATTCTATGTTGTAAGAGGGTATATATGCCCCAGGTGGGAGAGACAGTAGTTTAAAGGATGCTGGGTTTGAAGCCTAGAGACCTCTGTTCAGGTTTAGGAGCTGCCATTTCATAGTTACATGATCTTGGTCAGGTGTCTTAATAACCCCCTTGATTTGTAGTTCTCTCATGCAGAAAAAGATGTACATTATACTGGTCCATGTATCTCCTAGTTATTGATATATTTGTTTATTCAGTCAGCTAATATTTAGTAAGCCCCTGCTATGTGTCAAGGCCTGTTGTAAGTATGGGGAAAATAAAACTGAAGAAGTCAGGAATCTCTGTCCCCATGCAGTCTGCATTTTTGTATATCTGCCCACTTTGAGAATTAAATGCAGTAATATATGTGAAATACATGTGTATTGCAAAATAGCACACATACATAAGATTGAAGTAGTGGAGTTGCAGACCGGTTGAGAGGGATGCTTCAGAGTGTATCAGAAGTGCATTGAATAATACTTTTTTATTTTTTGTGTGGTTAAAGATACTGAGGTAAGTGCTCTGGGTAAGTTGAGTCTTTTTCCTTTTGAGCGTTCCAGATCCGATAATCCACAGGTTATAAAAAAGGTGGTGTAAGGTCTTTATCAGAGAGAATGTGTTATGAACTAACCCAAGATTGGGAAGGAAGTTAGGAAAGAAACTTTTTAAATTTTTTTAAAATTTATTTATGATAGTCACAGAGAGAGAGAGAGAGAGAGAGGCAGAGACATAGGCAGAGGGAGAAGCAGGCTCCATGCACCGGGAGCCCGACGTGGGATTTGATCCTGGGTCTCCAGGATCGCGCCCTGGGCCAAAGGCAAGCACTAAACCGCTGCGTCATCCAGGGATCTCAGGAAAGAAACTTTTAACAATCCAGAATCACATGCAAGTCCGACCAAATAAATGCTACCAAGATACTGGAATCTTTGTCTAGTGTTGCTACTTTTACTGGATTGATGATGATTTTCTAAGCACTTACGTAACTGTTAGGAAAGGAGTGCCTTGTATCATGTTATATACCAAGTGGGTGATGAAGAAAGCCTCTTCAGTATTCTTTTATATGCCATATTCTTTTACTTTCTTCTGGTTGCCACCTATTCTAATTGGCCATGCCTATAAATTAATGAAAAAAGACTGGGAAAGGACCTTTGGAGGACAATACACAGTGATGTATAAGCATTCAGACCCATAAGACAAGATGTGGACATAGCTATTTCAGTGCTCTTGCTTTTCAAGAAAGGTGGCTGTCTTGAAAGCCATAAGATAATCGGTTGTCTGTAAAAGGAAAACTGGTTTGACCATTGCGATTAACTATATCATAGTTTGAAGAGCATATTGGAGTCTCTTTTGCTCATTTGGCTTCCTTATTGAAATAGAAGTCCTAGTAGGCCAGCTTGTAAACTCGTTTATTTTCAAGATTCCTAAGGTATCTGTCTTTTCACTTCCTGAGCTGCAGTTCTAGGAAGACTCATAAACTCCCTCTGGTCTTTAGCAGGACTATCAATCTTGAGAACACCAGCTATTTGATGTCACTTGAAAAATAACTTTTATTCCTGGTTTATGTATTATTTTGTCATATTAGACAACATAGAAAAGACCAGCTAAAATATTTTAAATCTCATGGGACTTAAGCTGTTTAGAAGACATTTCCATAAGAAGATGCTCCCCTACATCTCAGCTACTTCCCACCCCTGCTCGTTAGTGGAATAAAAATGTTTACTTGAATTTCAGGTTAAAATTTTACCTAAGGTTTCAGGTTTTTTTTTTTTTTTTTTACTATCTCCCAGTTCTTAGCTTAATGCCTGGCATATAAGAGGTATTTCATAAGCAGTTAATAAATGAATCAGCAAATCTCAGGATTAAAAATTTTCGGGTCCAAAATATCTATATACTAAAGCATCTATGACCTCTGCACATTTGAGATAGAATTTTATTTTGTTTCCACTGTAATAGACATATTCATAAATACAGAAATTAGAACTGAGGTAGTCTGTCCTAAAATTAGCAATAGGTAAAATAAAGACTTGGTTGATCATCATGAAATAATGATTTTTTTTAAAGATTTTATTTATTTATTTGAGAGAGAGAGAGAGAGTGAGCAACAGAGGGCACAAGCGGGGGGAGAGGGAGAGGGAGAGGGAGAAGCAGACTCCCTCACTGAGCAGGACCCCAGGATCATGATCTGAGGCAAAGGCAGACGCCTAACCAACTGAGCCACCTGGGTGCCCTTGAAATAATGATTCTTAGGATCATTAGTTATTAATATTTTAAAAATTTATTTCTAGAAATTATAACTCCTTTTTAGATTTTTTGCTCTCTTGATAGTTCTTTTGTTCTGTAATTAAGATGCCTGCGGTATATATTACTTCTAGCTATATCATTGAAATTTTAATCTTGTTTGGACTAGAATACCATAAATCTTGGGAATTAGTCAACTCTTACACTATAATGAAGAATAGGACTGATGGATAGTCAGCTAACCATTTAATTCTCCAATGTTTTATCTTCTCAGGGTACCAGGGATTTTACTTCTAAGCAAAGTAAGCCATTTGGTTTAAATAGTGTTACAAAACTACAACTGCTAATTTGGTACAGTTGTCATCTTCCTAGAATAGCCCCAAGATTGACTTGAAACTTTAGTGTCTTAATCCCAGACAATGAGTTTCCTTTTATGCTCTTGTGGGAGTATTACATGGTGGTAAAAGAAGGAAAAAACAATGTTCCCAAGCCTTTTTCCAGTTTTGTGGATGAATTACTTTGTAATTTAAGGGCAAGTTATTTTAATTGATTCTGCTAATTCTTAAACTTAGTTTGAAGTATTTAAATATCACATTGAATTTAAAATGCAATGCGAAGTCTTATAGTTATGAAAATATTTGTTATTTAGGTTAATATTTGACATCTTCAGTAAGTTATTATAAGTAGGCCTGGTTATAGCTTAAAAGGGAATGTGAATAGCGTTTAAAGTTGTATCCCTGTGAAGGTTTAAAAGAAGTTATGTTCTGTTTGTTTCTCTCCACTAGTAGAGGAAAACTTCCTTGGTCAGATATTTTCTTTTTCAAATATGACAGTTTTCTCAATACCAGACTATATGATGTTAGAAATGAACATTTGTTCTTGTTAATTAGTTCAGATAATTAGTTCACATTGACAGTGTTTTCCTCTTTGCAGGGAACTAGACTCAAATATCTAAAAGTAACAAATTTTTACTTTTCTATTTTAATATTCTGTTACCTTGTTGGTAATTAGGAAGCTCTGGTTATAGCAGATTTTGTCATCCATTCAAAAATGGATTAGTGAAATGCTTCAGGAAACCCCTTGTGTAACTTCAGGACCTCCATCCCTGCAGGTGTTATACTCATGACTGATACTCACTTTGAATTGCCTCTTTCTTCCTTTAGCAGCAACAAGCGAGCAAAAGGTGGTTGGAATCCAAGAACTCCATTCTCCGGAAGCAAAGCATTCATTCCATTGTCCTTGCTGGTCCTCAGAAAGCTTATGCTTGAGATCTTTTAGTCTGTTTCAGGTTAACAGTTGAATTAATGCAAGGTCCATTTTTACCTGGAACCACTGACCCACAAAATCAATCAAGCACCAGACCCAAGTTAAAAACAGTTTAATTAGTTGTGTCTAAAGAGAGAGTTCTAGAAGATACAGATTATCTACTTAAAAATAAGTAAGTAATGTGAGGCTTTATACAGATACTCTGCTGGGTTTTTTTCCTCCCTCCTGTTTATTTTGATTCCATCTTTTGGGAGAAAGGAGAGCTGCTGAGAATAGACAAGATCAGAAGAAATTTTCCCAAGCTCATCATGGCCAGGTACATCAGTTAGGGTTAATTTTAGTCATGTATAACAGGAAAAAAAATAGATATTTTTATACAACATGGAGATTTCTTTCTTTTCATATAAGAGGAGTCTGAAGGTGCATATTCCAGGATAGGTAGAGCAGATCCAGAGTCAAGGATCCAGGCTCCTCGCGTCTTCCTGCTCTTCATCCTTAGGAGATGGTTTTTACTTCCTGGTCCTCAGTGGCTGCTGAAGCTCTAGCCATCATGTCTGCATCTCATACAGCAGGAAGGATAAAAGGGTATGCCTGGGCAGCCCCTGTGGTGCAGCGGTTTAGCGCCGCCTACAGCCCGGAGTGTGATCCTGGAGACCCTGGATTGAGTCCCACGTTGGGCTCTCTGCCTCTCTCTATCTGTGTCTCTATGAGTAAATAAATGAAATCTTAAAAAAAAAAAAAAAAAAAAAAAAGGGTATGCCTTACCACCAGTCCTAACACAGCACTTCACTGGCCTCTCACTGTCAGGACTTCCCCCTTGATAGGCAGGAAAGTAAGAAGCTGAAGTCTTGACACAATACCCGGTGGTTCTCGCTACAGGAGAGGGGAGCATTGGGGATTGGGAGCTGTTTAGCAGTCTCTACCACTTGGATTTGTGCTTAGATGCTTTTTCTTCACCTTTTTTCCTACACAGAACTTACCAAATAACTATACATTTGGCCCTAATTCCTTAACATCTTCTTCTTCTTTTTAAAAAGATTTTATTTATTCTTGAGAGACACAGAGAGAGAGAGGCAGAGACATAGGCAGAGGAGAAGCAGGCTCCCTGCAAGGAGCCTGATGTGGGACTCTATCCGGGACCCCGGGATCATGCCCTGAGCCAAAGGCAGATGCCCAACCGTTGGGCCACCCAGGTGTCCCTTCTTTACATCTTCTTGTTCAGGTTTTTCTTAGCTCAGATAGTATGAATCTCTTGCTCCAGCTTTTCTCTTCATCCTTGAGCATGAACTAAAACCTTAAAGTAGTTCCATTTAAAGGCCCTCTATTAGATGTGAAAGTACTGTATAAGTATATCATGAAAAGTTGTGTACTTATAAAAAATTATTGTTACAAGACACTCCTCACATTCTTTTTTGACTTGTATGCTTTTCAGACTTTTTCTCTGATCTTATGCACCCAATGGAATAGTTAGTTGTCCAGTTTTTTAAAGATGCTTTCTCCCTCCCCCTCCACTACTTTATTCCTTTTGCCAGAAAGGCTTGGTGGTTATGTTTTAAAAAGATATGTACTCTTTTCTTTCAGATATCATTATTGAGAATTTGGAAAATAGAGATCAGAAAATGACAAAAATGAATATCACTTTTAATTCCAGAAGTATGTAACTTATTATATAACCATTATTAACATTTTCCTATTATGCAGGCATGTAGACTATAAAGGTGGGGGAAAAATGTGGGGCCACACTGTATAAAACTGCATTTTCTTTTTTTTTTTTGTTTTTAAGATTTTATTAATTTATTCATGGGAGACAGAGAGAGAGGCAGAGACACAGGCAGAGGGAGAAGCAGGCTCTATGCAGGGAGCCTGAGGTGGGACTCGATCCCAGGATCATGCCCTGGGCTGAAGGCAGGCGCTAAACCGCTGGGCCACCTGGGCGTCCTAAAACTGCATTTTCAATTTCACATTAGCTCATGAGCATTTTCCTTCTTTCTTAGTATCTCTTGAAAATAAAATTGTTATGACTGAATGGGATTCTGTTATTAGCAATAAATCATTATATTTACCTGACCATGTCTTAGTTGTTAAACATTTGGTTGTTTTGAGTGTCATGTTTTTAAGGGTATCTTTGTAACTGAGTTGGTCAGTTTTATATCATTTTATTATTTTGGGTTCCTGGAAATGGAATTATTATTCAGAATTTATTATTTTTAGATGGTTGATATGTGTTGCTAAATTGTATCCAGGAAAAGTTTGTACCATTATTGCTGAATGGGTAAGCTTATCACTTTGCATGTCACTGAATATCATAATTATTTCTTAGCCTTTGCCAATTTAGATAATTTAAAAATTGGCACTTTTTCTAATTTATGTTTCTTTGATTACTAGTAGAATATCACCGGTAATTTTATCATATTGCTTTTGTGAACTTTAGGAGCTCTTTGTTCTTTTTTTTTTTTTTTTTTTTTTGCTAGGTTTTTCAAAGCTGTAATAAAAATCAAAATCCTAGCATTCTTTTCTTGGTTTTCAGCAGAGTGTTTATATAAATAATCTCCAGGTTTCATGTGGGTTTAATTACTTTTTAAAACCTCCCTTCTATTTTTCTTGATGTTTGTAAATAGATAATTACCTCTTCCTGCAACTGGATAATTGTGATTACTTTTCTTTACCTGACTATTGGTTTTAAGTGTTAGGTTCATTGTTGCATTGTGGCCAGTCCTCTGAAGGAAGGAATACTCTTTTATTGCATAAAATAAAATAATCTCATGAAAGTTTTAACCACGCTGTGTATTCATGATGTGAATTTAAGTCATGGAGAGGGGACCCCACAGATACTTTGTTGTTGGTAAAATTTCTATGCATTGCATGAAACTAAGCTGACAGATAAGGTTCATCACTGTTGGGTTTTCAGGGCTAAGAATAAGTTGACAGGTTTACTACATTTGGGGCAATTGGAGTTTTCTATTCTCTGTTTTACAAAAGGTTGACCACAGCAACGTGAGAGCCTGTTGAAGCTTAGAACCTGAGTGCTAATGTGAGAGAATCAATAATAGAGATTCACAGACAATTTCCAGACACTAAGGCGAAAAGCAGATGTGATGGCTTGAATGCCATTTCATTTCTTCTGTTGAATATCTGTGTCAATGTCAACTTCAGTGTGATGTCTAAGAAGCGGGAACCACAGATAAGAGAAAAAGCTCAGTTTAATTCTCTACGTATAGGCAATGATTGATGGGGGGAATAAAATGTGTATCTCTTTACCAACTTGGCACAGAGGATTCTCTGAATAGTTCTGTTTATCAGTGGGTTGAGGTGACAGTTGCTAAAAGTGAAGTATAAGATGACTTTAAGATTATATTTTACTGTCAAAGAAGAAGCCTCAGATTAACTTTACAGTAGATCAAGTGGTTTATGAATTGTTTTCACCCCTTCCCCTAGTCTTTTCTCTCTCTCTTTCTTTCTCTCTCTCTCTCCCCCCCCCCACTCACTCACTCTCTCTTCTTTAAAGATTTATTTATTTGAGAGAGAGAGACAGAGAGAACGTGGGAGGAGGGGCAGAGGGAGAGAGGGAATCCCAAGCAGAGTCCCCACTGAGTGCAGAGCCCCACAGGGACAGTGGGGGGTTGAATCTCACGACCCTGAGATGATGACTTGAGATGAAACCAAGAGTTGGGTGCTTAACCCACTGAGCCACCCAGGTGCCCCACTCACTCTTTTTCTTGAGTCAGTTGGGAAGATATCAATTTGAGTAGACTCTATATAATTGAATACTGTGTGATAGATACTATCTATAGGAGTTTTATGCTAATAAGTGGAGACCAGAAAGAAAGGAAGGGGGGAAATACACGAACTAAGTATAAATATCTAGTTTCTAAATTGTCACAGTGAAACAAAACTTCATTTCCCTTGACAATTAACATAATACATCCATTATAAAGAATTTGAATACATAAAAATATTTAAAAACTGAAGATAATCTGAAGTCCTTCCACCTTGAGATAACCACTGTCAACATTTTGGTGACTGTCTTTCTCATGTATCCTCTAGACATACATACACATACATATACATACTCTTAAATTTTACATGAACAAGACATTTTAGGTGTTGTTTGATTTTTCCCTTCACATCAATTCCCATTCCTCCAACCCAACCCTGCCTACTCACTCAACCCACTTTAATCAGTGTATATCTTTCCTGTTTTCTCTCTACTCACATAATGCCACATTGACCCAGATGCACATACAAAGATACATACTGAAACAGAAATCTGTCATTGCTTTATAAAAATGGTTTTATATTATACAGATTTTTGGCCTTTTGCTTATATCTCTCATGCGAATTTTTCTGAATCATCAGGTGTAAAACAAATTTATTCTTTTTTCACAGTTGCATACTATTCCACAGCATGGAACTACTCCTTTTTCTATTGATTGGTGTTCATTCAATTTGTTTCTAAGTATTAGCCTCCTTTGAAGTATACTTCACTAAACCTCCATATATGTAAGTCATTTTGTTCATTGTTTTTTTTTTTTTAAAGATTTTATTTATTTATTAGAGACACACGGGGAGAGAGAGAGAGAGAGAGAGAGAGAGGCAGAGGGAGAGGCAGGCTCCATGCAGGGAGCCTGACGTGGGACTCGATCCCAGGTCTCCAGGATCACGCCCTGGGCTGAAGGTGGCGCTAAACCGCTAAGCCACCAGGGCTGCCCAATTTGCTCATTGTTAATATAGAAGTCTGTGATATCTGTCTCCTATCTTTTATTTCTTTTCCCCAAAACATCTTTGATGGCACTGTCTTACTGATTCTCTTAATTATATATGCAAAGATCAAAATTAATTTTTTTTAGGAAAAATATAGGGGAAAATGGGTCTTCCATTCCAATATCACAGTTCACAGAAGTGGAGTTGATTTAATAGATGTTGCCAAAAAGCTATCCAGAAAGGCTGGAATAATTTGCATTTCCGTCACTGATGTATGAGAATACCAGTTCTCCAAATGTATGTCAACATTAGTATTGTAAAGTTTTAAAAAAATATTTGCCAGCCTAATGGATACAAAATGAGATCTTATTGCTATGTTAATTTGTATTTCCCTATTAGTGATTTTGTACCCTTTTTATATGATTGGGTAATACTTAGAATGCTCTTTTGCAAATTGAAGTCATACTTTTTGCTGGATTTTCTGTTGTTGACTCATTCTTGGCAATTTCTAGATGCTAATTTGTATATTATAGTAATATTTTCCATATTTACATTTATGTATTGACTTTTTTAATCTTGTATTTATCCATTTCAGAGTTTCTAATTTTTCTAATATTATAAATACAATAATCTTGTATTTATCCATTTCAGAGTTTTCTAAAATTTTCTAATTTTATCCATTTCAGAGTTTAAAGACAGACAAGCCTTTTTCTTGTGATTTGCTCTTGGCTAATTTCTTAGCTAAGAAAGATCTTCCTGACCCCTAGAATGTAGTCTCTTAGATATTCTAGGAAGGTTTACAATTTTTTTATTTAAGTCTTTAATCTGTCTGGAATTAATTTTTGCATATGAGGTAAGATTTTTATTTTTTTTCCAGACTTGTTATGCCAGCCTATTTACTCAAAAGTTTGCTTAGCTACTGAATTGAACTATCTTTGTCAAATTTATTTTGCTCTTTAAAAGTAGAAAAAATACATTTCAACTGCACCTGTCTTTCAGGGAATGCATTGGGCTGTGATCTAAGAATACTTGCAGTTAATGAAATCTGCAAGCAGTCCTTTATTCCTCAAAGAAGAGAAGTGGCTAGGGCCACCCCAGTCTTGACTTACCCTTCTTTTCCAGAGGCTGTGGGAGGCCTAAGATTTGTTTTTCTAAAGAAAATTTTAATTCCTTTTAAAGCTAGCACTACCCTGATGAGGCTGGGAAATGATAGTAACTTGTTAAATGCCTTCTGGAATATAGTCCAGATGCTTTGGCAATAAGTTTTCTCCGGGGAAGAATCTGTTTTAAAATGATACTTTACTAAGCTGCTGTTTGTGTGTGTGTGTGTGTTTGTGTGTGTGTGTGTGTGTGTGTGAGAGAGAGAGATTGGAGAGAGAGGCAGAGAATGTACCTTTCAGAACTTAAGCATTTGTAAGTTGCACTCAACTTCAGACTACTTAATTAATAGGAAGTGTATTCCCTCCATTATTTTTTGGATGAGGGGCACACTTTCACACACCGTTCTTTTATTATTTTTATTTTATTTTTAAGATTTTATTTTTAAGTAATCTCTACACCCAGCATGGGGCTTGAACCCACAACCCTGAGAGTTAAGAGTCGCATGCTCCACTGACTGAGTTAGCCAGGTGCCCCTTTCACACACCATTCTTAATGTATATGTGTGTTTATTGCTTAAAAATTTCATAAGGACCCACATCTGTTCATTTTTAAAAACTTAAATTTTCTCTTACATATTCCTTACCTACAAAACTTTGTGGCATTGTCTTCCTGAGTCCTCTCAATTTCACATGCAAGGACCAACATTAAATTTTTTTTAGGAAAAACAAAGGGCAGCTTAGACCTTATATCTCAATGTCAAAATCCAGACATTAATTAATAGGAGAAATAAGTAGAGTGACAAGAGACTCACAACATATGATTCTCTGAAACCTTTTCTCCTACATGATCTCTGCATAAAACTACAACAATCTCAATCCTGCATTCCATGAGAAACTCTAATAGGTTGGAGTCAGGTATGTGTAGAACTTTTATCACTTCTCTTTTTAGATATGTCTTTCTAAGCCATCTGAGAATAGGCGTCTTGTCTTTTCTTCCCATTGTACATTTCACAGGGTGTAGTAGGATTCTGACACAGAGTTTTTGGGATACCCCAGCTTATCCCTAAAGAATTTCAAGCCCTGCCACTACACACACAGGTACCTCCACTCTGTTCTTCACCTTCTGACCTTTTAGCAAGTTCTGGGCAAGGGAGGAATGATAATTCCAGCAGCCACTCCTTTCTACTTCAGTTCAAGGGTTTTAGAGTTCTTTCCCAATCTCTGACTTCTCAAATTATCTCTAAGCTTAGAAGAGACTCAACATGTGAAGATATGTCTTATTTTAGGGCTTACTGAATTATATTTACATATATTAACCTCATGGAAAGAAGGAGAAAAATATTCTTGAGTCTGCGTGAAGCCAGCTCAGCATTAAAATTTTGCTAGAAGAACCTTGAGATTTGGTAATATTATTTAGTCAAAGGCTGTTTAATTTCTTCTGATGTGTTGTGAGAATGTATTTGAAAATGGAAATGGACATATTTCACTAATGCTAAAGTGTGTATTTTAATAGCCCTGAAATTGGGATGCATCTTATAATTAATAGCATGTCATAGTTTAATCAGCCATGTTTATTCTTTCTTGATTGTTGTGAAGTAATGACTGTATTATAAGTGATGGCGTCCTTACTTTTGCGAACTATGGTAGTTCCATGGAGTATCTTTGAGTCAGATAATTTAAAGTGCAGAAGACACATGTGAAACAAAGACTTTTAGTGGGTGTGGGAGATAATGTAAACTGAGAATCAAGGAATGTTCTCTGAACTGTCCATCTCTAATTAAGAAAATATCAGGGCTACATTTAACATTTAACAATGGATAAGGCAAGGTTCCCTGTTCTATACAACCATGGTATGATTTTCCCTCATACTACATTTTTCAGTTACAATAACCTGAGAGTGAGCACTGGGTGTTATATGTTGGCAAATTGAATTTAAATTAAAAAAAAAAAAAACTTGATTTCCTTTATAAAACAATTTTATTTATTTATTTATTTATTTATTTATTTATTTATTTGCAAGAGGGAAGGCATGAGTGGAGAGAGGGAGAGGGAGAAGCCAACTCCCAACAGGGGGCCCAATGTGAGGCTCAATCCCAGGACCCTGAGATCATGACCTGAGCCAAAGGCAGATGCTTAACTGACTGAGCCACCTAGGCACCCCCAAAATAGCTTGATTTTTATATACCCTACCATACTGTATACTCTGTGAGGGCAGGGACTGCCTTTTGTATTCATCATGGTGTTCCCAGCAGTTTCCAAACTGTCGCCTTGGCAACATGTACATGTTCAGTAGAGCCTGGTTTAAGGGCTGTTCTTTGGCACAATCTTCAACACACACACATACACACTCAGATATCCACAGTATAGTGGGTTGTGTGGTGGCTTCCAAAAAGATGTGTCCGTGTCCAAATAATTGTAAGTTATTTGTTGTCTTATTTGGAAAAGGAGTCTTTGCGGATGTAATTCGAGTCTTGAGATCATCCAGAATTACCTGAGTGGGCTCCAGTGACAAGTGCCATTCCAAGAGGAGAAAGATAGAGGGAGACTTGAGACAGAAGAGGAGGAGGCAGAGGCTGGAGTGATATAGCCACAAACCAAGATTGCCTGAACCTATAAGAAGCTGAAAGAGGCAGGGAATAGAATCTCCCCTAGGGCCTTTCAAGGAAGTGTAGACCTGCCAATAGTTTGATTTTGGACTCTAGGCCTCCAGAACTGTGAGAGTATAAATTTCTGTTGTTTTAAGCCACTCAATTTCTGAAAATTTATTATGGCAACCATAAGAAACTACTACACATACATACACACACACATGCACGAAAAGACACACATATATAAATACACACAATTTTTACTGACCTGTAGTTTTAAAAAGTGACAGATAATCTTTTAAAATTAGAAGTTATAAATATATAACCTTTTTTTCTAAATTTTCAAAATAACAGAATTCACCCTAGCCCCCATCAGAAGGCTGCTGCATACTATGGGACTATGGAATGTGGTTTTTACAATGGTATTCATTTAACAACTGTGGATCCCATGCCTGCTGTCTTACAAGCATCCTTCTAAGTGCTGGGAACACACAGGTGAATAAATGTAGTCCTGATAATGGAGTTCAGAGGCTCACTGGGAGCATATTTATTGACTATTATTTGACTTAGGGTATTGTCTATTCTTAGACAACTATTAACATGTAGTAAGCATAGAAATGCTTCATTCTGTGAGGTCAGCTTAATATTGCCAAGAGCTCTTGAGGAAAGTTTCACAGAAAATGTTGACTACAGAGCTAGTCCCTGAAGAGTGAGTAGAGTTTTGATGGGTTTGGAAGAGGGGGAATGCTGGTTTTTTTTTTTTTAATATTTTATTTATTTATTCATGAGAGACACACACAGAGACAGACACAGGCAGAGGAGAAGCAGGCTCCATGCAGGGAGCCCGACGTGGGACTCGATCCCAGGTCTCCAGGGTCACGTCCTGGGCTGAAGGCGGTGCTAAAGCGCTGGGCCACCCGGGCTGCCCTGGAATGCTGTTTCTAACAGAGGTTAGGAACGTCCTGGACAGAAGCAGCTGATGGAGGGTGATAGGAGATGAGGCCCCAAAGGCAAGTTGGAAGCAGATTTTGAAGAGCTGCAACATGTTGAAGTTGGACCTTTATCTTGTGGCTAAACTGGTGGCTCTTAGCCTTTTGCCCCCCTTCCAGGACACAGATAACAGAAGGTGTTAGGACAGAATACAGGCATAGCTTGGAGATACAGCAGGTTTGGTTCCAGAGCACCACAATAAAGTGAGTATCACCATAAAGCAAGGCAAATGAATTTTTTGCTTTCCCAGTATAAATAAAAGTTATTATTTATGCTACACTGTAGTCTTTTAAGTGTGTAATAGCATTATGTCTAGACAATGTACATACCTTAATTACAAAGTGCTTTTTTCAAAAAAAATGCTAACCATCATCTGAGCTTTGAAAGAGTCATATCATTGATCACAGATAACCATAACAAATATAACAATGAAAAGATTAAATATTGTGGAAATTACCAAACTATGACACAGAGACACAAAGTGCACCTATGCTTTTGGAAAAATAGTGCCAGTAGACATGTTCAATGCAGACTTAACCACAAACTTTCAATTTGTTAAAAAAAAAAAAAAAAAAGGAGTATCTGCAAAGCATAATAACCCAAAGTGCAATAAAACTAGCTTTGCCTGTAGACTGCCACAAAATCCATTCGAGTCCCAAATTTTGATGAACTCCAACATAAAAATTAGTAAATAATGAACTACAATAATATGTATTCTAATAACATGTAAGCTACTAATGTCATTAGCAGTCTCTAGGGAGACTCAATGTAGAATTGTGGGCTTTGTGCACTTCCTTGCCTCCTCAACTCCATCCCTTTTTCTTTCTCTCAAGAAAATTTTTTAGAATTCGAGTGAGTCAGGGCTCCTGGGTGGCTCAGTCTATTGAGTGTCTAACTCTTGATTTTAGTTCAGATCATGATCTTAGGGTTGTGAGATGGAGCCCCACATCTGGCTCCACACTGGGCATGGAGTTTGCTTGGGACTCTCTCCCTCTCCCTCTGTCCACCCCCACACTGTGTCTCTGTCTTTAAAAAAAAATTTTTAAATTGAGTCAAGTTTTCACAGAGTAACTTGAGTGCACCCTAGTTTTTATTTTAAGAATAGATTAGAGGTGAGATGCCTGGGTAGCTCTGTAGTTGAGCATCTGCCTTGGGCTCAGGGTGTGATCCTGGGATCAAGTCCCACATCTGACCACCCCCCCGCAGGGAGCTTGCTTCTCCCTCTTCCTATGTCTCTGCCTCTCTCTGTGTCTCTCATGAATAAATAAATAAATAATCTTAAAAAAAATAAATTAGGGGTGCCTGGTTGGTTCAGTAGGTTAAGCATCCAACTCTTGGTTTCAGGTCAGGTCAGGTCCTCGGATCGAGTCGCCCCCATGCACTCAGTGGGGAGTCTGCTTCTCCTCTTCCCCTTCTTCTGGCCCTCTCCCTACTCATGTGCCCACACTCTCTCTCTCTCTCTCAAATAAATAAATCTTTAAAAAAGAATAAGTTATCTAAAGAACTTTAATATTTTATTAAATACTAATATTGAACAACACATTCTACAACTAGCTATGTCATCGTATCTCAGTCTGAAGATCATTGTTAGGCAAATGACTCATCGTTGTTCCCAGAGTACCAAGCACAGTGCTTGTTTATAAAAGTGCTCCTCAAGTGTTTGTTAATATGAGCAGTGGGAAAATGTCGAAGGACTTTCAGTATGGGGAGCACCCCATAACATTTAATTTCTAAAAGGATCATTGTGGTGCCATTTTGGAAGATCATTTGGAGCAGGAAAAGTTTAGAATACTAGAATGACAATATTTGGGAGCTCTAGGGTTATAATCAAGGAGAAAGGTGGCCTCTAGCCAAAACTAGTTAAGTGGGAATATAGAGGAGGGGGTAAATTGGAACTATTTCAAAGGTGAGATTTCTAGGACTTAATGTTTGGATATGGGCTATGAGGAAGAAGGAAGCATTCAGGAGTCCTGAGTTTACCGGTTTGGGTGCTGATGCCCTTACCAGATATCAGAACAGCAGACTGCAGGTATGTTAGTCAGGGTAGGCCAGGTTAGGCTGTGCTAACAGTGCTGAGATGGTAGTAGTTCAAAACAGCACAGGCTTATAAACAGCACAGAAGAAAAACAGCACAGGTTTATTTCTCTCTTGTGTGTTTATGCCGATTTGGCTGGAGGCTCTGCCCTATGCCCTCACCTCACTGCAGGACCCAGCCTAGAAGGCTTTTGTTGATGCTTCCACACTTGTTGAGGCAGGAGAGAGAAGAGAATATGGCAGATCATGTGTTGATCTCTTAACCCTTTTATCCAGGAGTGATGTGCCTCACGTCCCTCTCACACTTCATTGTTAGTGGCAAATCTTATGACCACACCTAACTTTCAAGAGGGTAGAGATGTTCAGTCTTTCCCTCTCCTGGGAAAGTGACTCCAGTGATCATTGTGATAGGCAGCATGCTAATTTGTGGAAATGTTAAACTTGAGGTATTTATTTCAGGGGAATTTAGTTCAGAAGGAATTGGAAATCTGGGTTTGCATCTTGACAGAGTTCAAGGCAAGAGAAATAATAGTATTGGAAGATTTCAATGTAAAGGTCATAGAACAAGCCACAGGAGTGAATGACATTGATCAGGAGGGAATAGAAGCTGAGCTAATGATGGTAAAAGATCAAGGGTAATAAGCTTATGGTTATAAATATTGCAACCCTAAGCGGTATTTTTTTTAGTACTTTGTTGTTACTTTTAAATAATTTTAAGTAATTGTTGGCATTGGAGTTGAATTAATCACTTAAACGGAATTTAGCTTTCTCAGACTCCAGAATTGCTGACTTGCATTTAGTAATTTAAAAGGTGCCCTTAGATTTTGCAGTAGGATTTCAGCCAATTTTCTGACCCAGCAGGGAAGGAAAAGTATTGCAGAGGATAGTTATTGTAGTTTGATCTGAAGAACAGTTATAAGTTGATTGATACTAAGATTGCTGAGTATTCAGAAAATTAGAATCCTTATAAAATTTCTGACTGGTTGTGCCTCAGACAGCAAGATAGGGGCTTACTCTTGCTGTAATGATACTCTTTTTATAGCTCCAATTACTGGCAAAGGGAGGTAGTTAAATAGCACTTTTCCCCATTGGCCAGTGTATCTACACAAAGAGACATGCTTTTTCTGCTCTTCATTCTCTTAAAAGGTTCTGTGCCTTTGCCTGCCCAACCTCCACAGGGATCTATACCTGCATTACTCATTCTTTAAACCTTTTATGTAGACATATGTGATTATCCGAAATAAACTTCCCTTCCTTCAAGATTTTGCACTTCTTAGGAAAATGAGAAAACAAATCTGGTTTAATGCATGTCACTGTTATTTCTTTGAAGGAAGTTTTGCAGAATTGCAATAGCAGTGATGGTAAACTGATAATTCTGGTCTTCACGTGCAAGGTGAACAGGTGTTCATAGAACTACTTTTTGACAGCACTAACCTGCAAAGGATTTAAAAAAGAAGAAGCAAGCTATAGCCTTTACCTTCCTGACATAGACACATAAAACTATTACAAGTAACTGTTCAAATAAGCAAAGCCATTGGTGTTTACTCCTGGAAGATAATTATAAGTTAACATTTATTGTGAACTAATTATAGTGCTAACTATTGTACAACACATTATATATACACACACTATCTCATTTAATTTTCACAGGTACTCTGACATAAGCCTACCTACAAGGAACAGAGACTGGGAGAAAGACAATAATTAGCTCCAGCTGGAATGTGAAGCCAGCAGCCAGTTTGAACTTTTCACGGTTCTTCTAGCCTGCCTCTCCCAATTCTCAGACCAACAGGAGTCTTTTCCCACTCATATTGCACATTATAGAATGAGAAACCCTTTTGTCAATCATCTTTATTAGAATTGAACCACTAATAGGCAGGGTACCAAGGATAGGCCTGGTCACACTAATTGAAGTAGCAAGAGCCACGGAGGCACCCACAGAACTGTTTTTTTTTTTTTTTAAGATTTTATTTATTCATTTGAGGGGGTGTGCAGGGAGCATGAGCAGGGAGAGGGGCAGTGGGAGAGGGAGCAGGGAGCCTGATGCAGGGCTCTATCCCAGGACCCTCGGATCATGACCTGAGCTGAAGGCAGATGCTTAACTGGCTGAGCCACCCAGGCACCCCCCACTGTTAATAGAAGATGGGAACTAAACTGGGCACTGAGAATTACTGAGGTATGTTTTTTTTATTTTAAATGTTTGTTGTCTTCCTCTTCTATGAAAGGAGTCTTGTCCCCAACAAGAAAGACTTGGGGTGGAATATGACAGGTCAGATGTGTGCTCTAATTGCCTTTATTTGTACATTTATAGATGTGATATTTGTATACATAAACCCATAGGTATAGTAATATCCTTCACATACCCTGGGGTGAGACTTGGCAGAACTCTAGCATTCTTCTCAGAGAGGCTCAGCTTCTGGTGTACATCAGTCATAAAGCCCACATTTGTAGTCAAGTCCTTGTCCTTAAACTGAAGAACAGTGTATTTTACAATTACAAAGTGAAAAAGCATATGCTATGAAATCCAAGCAAATACTATGGAAACCAAGACAGGCCGGTGCCATCTGAAGTGATGAGAACACAAGAGATGTGATCAGGATGTGTGGTCACACTTAGGCTCCAACACCAGCCATTGATCACCTTCTCCCCCAGTACTCCTCTCTACTGGACAGTATTTTTATGTTGTGTGTTCATTAGAACAACTGTAGCAGTGATTATTGCCTAATTCTTTGGAGACCTGATAAAGCTGCAGATAGACTTGTATATAAGCACAAAGTGTTTCCACATAATTTCAAAGTATTTTTTGCCCACCCCACCTCTTTCCGAAGCCAAGGACTCAGAACCCTGGGCTGAGGTGTTCTGTGACTGAACAGTAGGTGGTTACCATCTTGCCGTGGGACAGATAGGCATGCAGCCCAGGACAGTTGCTGATGACATTAGGAATGGAGAGGCAGGGGATCCCTGGGTGGCTCAGCGGTTTAGCGCTGCTTTTGGCCCAGGGCCTGGTTCGGGAGACCCGGGATCGAGTCCCACGTCAGGCTCCCTGCATGGAGCCTGCTTCTCCCTCTGCCTGTGTCTCTGCCTCTCTCTCTCTCTCTTTCTCTCTCTCTTTGTGTGTGTGTCTCTCAGGAATAAATGAATAAATTCTTTAAAAAAAAAAAAGGGAATGGAGAGCCATATCCCATCATAGTATTTTATTATTTTATCTTAAAACCTTCAGTTTAAAAAAAAAACCTTCAGTTTACTAGATAGCTTTCAGGATGGGGTTTTATCGGGGTGGCAGGGGTGGGCTAGTGCCCGGAATGGGAAGTAGTTGGCAAGGCATCTCACAGATGGAAACATGCACCATGCACACAAACTACGCAAATCTGATTTTGCTCTACTTGAGTCCCCATCCACCCTCCCCTTCCCCTCACCAAATACCAGTGAGTTTACCTAAGGGACAGCCAGATCTGGCCCACTGCCTGTTTTAAGTAAATGAGGTTTTACTAGAAGACAGCCACACCCCTGTCATCATATATTGTCTGTGGTTGCTTCTGCATGTCAACGGTAGAGTTGAGTGGTTATGACACAGATTGTATAGCTCACAAAGGCTAAAAATTTTTACTCCCTGGCAATTGACAGAAAAAAAAATTTGCCAACTTTAGTCCTAAGCCATCTGCTCTTACTCAGTTTTCTTTGATATTAGTATTACTCATTCACATAGTTGAAGGTAGATGTCTGTACATATGGAGAAACCGATGTGGGCATTGACCAGTTTCTTGTACACATTTAACAGTGGATTTACTAAATGGTAGATAACTCTTTGAAAATAGGGCAGGAAGAGATCCCAAAATAAACACCTTTAGCAACACAGTATACAATCCTTTATTGGTTGTATCCTGACCTGTTTGTGAAATGGCAGAATTTTTATCCTAGACCAGGTTCTCCAGTGCCCTCTCAGAGTATATACTTTGTCAATACAAACGAAATTATTTAGTATGACACTACATAGCATAGAATCAGGGAAGCAGAATCACTTCGGTCCATTACACATATTCAGCACATAAATTCTAAATTATATGGTTTCCTGGATTATCCATAGTACCTCTTTTCATTAACATTGCTAAGAACTGTCTAGAAGTAAAGATTGCAGTCTTGGGAACATGCCTGCGATGTGTAAAGCAGATGGGAGGCATGAACATAAGTCCTCTTCTGTAAGAAATTTAAAATTTAGTACTTTATCTTTTAGTGCTAGCCTTGTATCTTTTTTTTCTTTTTCAGCTAGTCCAGTAGATTTGGAAGACTTAAGAAAGGGAACTGAGGGATCCCTGGGTGGCGCAGCGGTTTGGCGCCTGCCTTTGGCCCAGGGCGCGATCCTGGAGACCCGGGATCGAATCCCATGTCGGGCTCCTGGTGCATGGAGCCTGCTTCTCCCTCTGCCTGTGTCTCTGCCTCTCTCTCTCTCTCTCTGTGACTATCATGAATAAATAAAAATTAAAAAAAAAAAAAAAAAGAAAGGGAACTGAATCCTTTGCCAATCCTGAGAAGTAATTAAAGCATTTATTGATTCCTGTAGAACAATTTCACTACTATACTGATAGATAAAAAAGGAAGAGTTGCATTAATGTGTGTATATTTCCTTTTTTAAAAAGTTTCCTTTTGGGGGCATCTGGCTCAGTTGGTTAAGGGTCTGGCTGTGGCTCAGGCTGTGATCTCTGGGTCCTGGTATCCAGCCAAGGCTAGGTGGCTTCTAGCTCAGCAGGGACTCTGTCCGTCCCTCTCCCTCTGCCTGCTGCCCCCCCCCTACCGCCCCCCAGCTTGTGCATGCTCTCTCACTTGCTGTCTTTCAAATTAATAAAATCTCAAAAATGTTCTAGAAAGTTTACTTTTCTATAAAGCCAAGAAAAGATTTTTATAACATAGAGAGGAGGGTATGTCATAATATCAGTAGGACTGTGACTTAGAAATTTATGTGATTTGATGATCACAATGATCGGAAATGATGATCACAAATGATCGGAATTTTTGTGTAATTAAACTTAAGTATGCAAAACTAAAATTTGAAAATAGAGAATTAGGTGAATGTTTTGATATACCTAAATTAATCTATTTCTTATTAGAGCTCTATGTTGGCAGATTCCAACCAGAAAAAAAAAATTGTCTTAAAATTGGTAGTACATACTCAGGGGTTCTTTGGCTTAAAACATGGAGGAATAATTTGTGCAGCAAATGTAAATGAATTATCAGAATCCCACTCACAGCTTCCTACTGAATGTAAATTAGATGGTAACAGATACTGTTAATCTGTGTGAAGCAGTTGTGAGTGCTGTTTGTTCATGCTTGTGGTTGGAACAGCCTATATAATTGTAAAAGCAGCGAAGTTGCATGTACTTAGTGTTTTCTGTGTATACAGGACAATTAGAACCATTGATGTCTTATGGCAGTTGAGCGTCCTGGGATGATGTATATAGTTAACGTCCCTTAATAAGATACTGCTGCCCTGTAACTGTTGGAAGATTGTGCTTGGTAACATTCACCGTTAGATTTTTTTCTTTTCTCATTTTGCACTTTGTGTTGTTTCTTCCTCCTAGTGTCTTGAAAATTTAAGTCTCACGTAGACCGACAGCGTAATTATAGGAATTGCAAGGGGGATTTGAGCAAGTGTTAGTAGAAGCAATAATAACTCAGGAAGCCCGTTTAAGTCATATTGATGAATGCACAATTACAGCAATGAATGAAACACAAGTACTGATACTACATGAGTTGACTTCCTCCTGGTTTTTGTTTTGATCTGTTTTGGAAATGGTTATAGTTTTGGACTCCAGTCAGATGTGGGTTTCAACCCCAACTCCCCCTGGGTCCTGTGTGTAAATTTGGGAAATTAAAGAACTTTTCTGAATTGGTTTCCTTGTATGGACGATCTTGGTTGTCTGGGGGTAGTCCCCCTTTGTTCCTCCTGCCCTAGCATTTAAAAAAAATATTTTATTCATTTATTTCAGGGAGAGAGAGAGAGAGAGACAGAAAGAGAGAGAGAGAGAGACAGAAAGAGAGAGAGAGAGAGAACGAATGGGGGGGGGCAGAAGGAGAGGGAGAAGCAGACTCCTTGCTGAGCAGGGAGCCTGACGTTGGGGCTTGGACCTAGGACCCTGGAATCATGACCTTAGCCAAAGGCAGACGCCCAACCAACTGAGCCACCCAGGTGCCATCCCTGCACCCCCCTCCCCCAGCATAACTCTTGATAATGTTGCTTTTACTGTTCTAATTGTCTTGTTTGGACAGGACATTATAGGGACAAACAGTTCATAGTTGAAGTGATAGACGACCTCCCTTCTTAGTCTTGTAATGTGTGATGAGTATATGAAATGAAGTGAAAATGAAGAGCATGATTCTTTTGGTTTCTAAAGATAAAACTTTTGTTACAGTAGATAACCATGGATTCTATAATAAAGGTGATGGATTTTATTTTACATGTATATGTTATACATACATCCTGTGGGGAAGTCGCTGTCTGAGAAATGGAGAGAATATTTGGGTAATCACTTGCTTTGTTTCAAGTGATCATCTGGTATTTCGAAAGGAATCATTCTGTATTTATGTCATTAGAAATTTCTACTGCACAGCTCTGTGTATTATTGTTTCAGTATCCCTGTCTGTTACAGAATTAATTTGAAGGCTGTGCTATCCTGTGACAAAGCGTCATTTAAAATCTAGAGCAGTTCTTTTGATGAGTACCATATATTCTACTTCAACAGTATGTTTCCTGGGATAACATGGTTTTGCTATTGAAATGATAATTTGTGAGAGTAATTTCTGTCATGCGACTATGGTCTTAACTTATTTTTTGCTAGAAAAATGAATCTAGTTCAGTCTAAATGATTTGATTCTGGGATTATTTTATATGCTAATTAAATGTTTGAGATATACTATAGAGATTTTAAACATGTCGAGGAGGTGGAAATCATTTGTTATGCTATAGTAAGATGACTGCATTAAATCCTATGAAATAAACTGAATTATATTTACACATAGAACTTCAGTGATTTTAACTAGGAGTCTAGCTTCAGCCATTCATCTTGACTTAGTCACATGTTGTCAGAAGATTTCTGGTTTATATTGAAAGAGCAAGATATTATTGATTCATGAATTCCAAATATTACCATATGCAGTAATTTTGACAGAACTTTTTATTTCTACATTCTTTTTTCTTTTCTTTCTTGTTTTTCAAGTAACAATGTAAGTGGTGCACTAGGGGAAGATAGACTATTTGCCCTGGAACAACACAGGTTTGAACTGCTCGGGTCCACTTATATGTGGGTTTTTGTTTTTTGGTTTTTTTTTTACAAATACAATACAGTACCATAAATGTATTTTCTCTTCCTTAAGAGTTTCTAGTAACATTTCTATAGCTTACTTTATTGTTAGGATACAGTAAGACATATAACATAGAAAATATGTGTTAATTGGCTATGTTTTCAGCTATTAGTAGTTAAGTTTTGGGGGAGTCAGAAGTTATATGCAGATTTTCTGCTATAGCGGGGGTCAGTGCCCTTAACCCCCTGTGTTGTTCCAGGACCAACTGTAACTCCATTTGAGGAGCAGACAGCTGTTAAGTATTTCTGATGAACTGTTTTACACGTAAGTAATAGGTATGCTGTATTTTAACATACTCTCTTTGGTTCCTGAAAGATTCTCAGGAAAATCTGTAATAGTTCTTAGCCTTTTCGTGTGTGCGATCCTGAATGAAAGCTATATATCTTTTCAAAAAATTCTGTAATGCATTCTTTTTACTAATGTGTGTAGATTTTTATACTTGCATCCATTAGTCTGTATAGGTGGTGATGCCATTCTCCCAAATGAAAAATAAGAAAACAGGCTTGAGTATTCCTTTTGGCAGCATAACATATACTAAATATACTAAAAAAAGAAAATGACCATGGGGTAGGTATTGGAGAGACCAGATGATGAGGTCAGGGGTTGGATATGCTAAGCCTGAATTACTTACTGGTGGGATGTCCAGGTGGAGATGTCTTCCAAGATGATGCTTGCTCCCATCCATGGTGTTCTGGGATGGCATAAAGGCTGGAATTAGGAAGGAGGCTCAGGGTATGCTTCCAGGGGGATTGTTCCCTGTGCTGAGTCTTGAAAGACAGATAGGATTTAGCCATCTGAAGAGGGCTGGTCTGTGTTCCTCTATCTCTTGAACACCTTTTACTTGGATGTGGCCTTATGTTAATCTTTGAAACTTCTACTCTTTTAAATGCTTGTGCCATAAGGACATATACGATATAGATTTTTTTGAACCAGTCCATCTAGGGAAAGGAATATAGAGAATTTTTTCCCTTGCCAGGGCTGAGTTAATTTATCAGGGCAGGTTGGAAAGAACTGGGGTATTATCTGGCACTGGAGGGGTGGGCTTTCCAGGGGTGTCGTGGTTCAGCATGTTTTACCATTTCCTTTTTGATGTTTTTCATTTTTGGAAGCATTAATTCTCTTGACAGTTATGCCTCATGTGATGACCGTACCTTAATTAGGATAGAATGTGAAATCTCTAGTGACTCCCAAATAGGCAGCAGGATTGCTGCTGTGTTTTGAGATCTGGCGTGATCAAAGAATCACCTCATTGAAGCATTCTATCCTAGAGCACAGGTCAAGCTTTTGACACATCCAGAAACTAAGGCTCGAAGACCCACTAGCATGTATCAAGCCTGAGGAAACAAATGGAATAGGACTTGAGATCCCCTACCTCTAACCCCATGCTATTTGCACAGAGTGGATGATTTAAAAAAAAATTACTAAGAGCTTTATTGAAGAATAATTCACAAACCATAAAACTCCTTTAAAAGTACAATTCAAAAAAAAAAAAGTACAATTCAGTGGTTTTTAGTAGACTCATGGAGTTTTAACATCACCACTGTCTAATTCCAGAACATTTTTATTGCTACCTGAAGAAACTTGTGCCCATTAGCAGTCACTTCTCATCTTCCTCTCCCCAGCCCCTGGGAACGACCTGTCTTCTTTGTGTCTGAATGGATTTGTCCATTCAGACACCAAGTCTAGCTGTTCTAGACTTTTTGTGTTAATGGAGTCATACAGTATGTGGTCTTTTGTGACTGGTTTCTTTCATATTCATGTTGGAGCATGTGTTATTATTTTTTTTAAGATTTTATTTATTTATGAGAGAGAGAGAGAGAGAGAAAGAAAGAGAGAGGCAGGGATACAGGCAGAGGGAGAAGCAGGCTGCACGCAGGGAGCCCGATGTGGGACTCAATCCCGAGTCTCCAGGATCATACCTTGGGCTGAAGGCGGCGCTAAACTGCTGAGCCACCTGGGCTGCCCTGGAACATGTGTTAATACTTTGTTCCTTTTCGTGCCTAAATAACCATCCACTGTGTGGATCTATCTCATTGCATATATACATCCATCAAGCGATAGACATTTGTGTTGTTTCTATTTTTGGCTCTTATAAATACTGCTGATATGAACACTCGTGTACAACTTTTTGTGTTCATGCTTTCATTTCTCTTAGAGACATGCCCAGGACTAGAATTTTTCGGTCATGTGGTAATTTTGTGTTTAATCATTTAAGGAATTACCAGACTCTTCCCCCAAATGTCTGTACCATTTTACATCCCCACCAATAATATATGAAGGTTCGAATATCTGCACATTCTTATTGTCTGGCTTTTTGTTTATAGCCATAGCCTAGAGTGTGAAGTGATATCTCATTGGTGTTTCGATTTGCATTTCCCTCATCACTAATGATGTTGAGCAGTTTTTCATGTGCTTGTTGGCCATTTGTGTATATTTTTTGGAGAAATGTTTTTATTCGCTCATTTTTAATTGGGTTATATTTGCCTTTTTTTGTTGTTGAATTGTGAAATTTCCTGGTGTATGGTGGATATATATATATATATACACACATATATATATGGCCTTTCAGATATGTTTTATCAGAAAAAATATTTTCTCCCATTTTGTGAGTTATCTTTTCAGTTTCTTGATGCTGTCCTTTGAAACACAAAAGTTTTAAGTTTTGATGATTTCTAGTTTATCTGTTTTTTATTTTGTCACTTACACTTTTGGTGTTGCATATAAAACAACTATTGCTTACTCCAGAGTCTCAGTGATTACTTCTTTGTGTTCTTCTAAGAGTTTTATAGTTTTAACTTCTGTTTGGGTCTTTCCATATTGAGTGGATTTTTGTATGGATTACTTTTAAATGATGGCTTACTTGTGTTTTCCAACTGTTTTATCTTTAAAATATTTCTGGTGTTTTAGTCCACATAAAATTACAGGAAATATTTTAAGAAAAACTCCATTTTCTACTCTTCTGTGTCTTACGTTGGTTATTTGGGGGAATCAAATCACTGGCATACAGTCATTCATTTCCATTTTTTTTTTAGCCTAATGCTATTGTGAGCTGAAGAATACACATGTTCTCTTTTACAGTAGCAAATACAAGACAGTGTAGTACTGAAGACTCTCGCTCTGTTAACCTGAACAGTTGGTCTCTGTTCTAGAACAATATCTTCATTTTCTGAGAACATTTGTTTGGGATCTTTTAATGAAAGCATCTCTCTTCCCATCAGCCTCTTATCTGCACAATGAACAAAGCTACTGAGTAGAGGCCAAAAGCTTAAGACATGCAGGTGACTTGGAAACTGCCATATCCCATATGCTCTAAGTGAGGAAAATTTACATCCATCCCCAAGTTGCGTTTGGGAAACTTCACTGTCTATTCTGCTCCTCAAATAATATGCTACAACATTTTCTTATAAAGTCATCCATTATTTTTATTTTTCATTAAACTAGGATTTTTTTTTTTTAGTTCTTTAATAGCATTCAGTGGCACTGCTCTTTTTGTAAAGAACATGTTTTAAATTTCAGGGTGTCACTATCTCTTAAAATGTACTTTATATTTCAAAGAGCTTCAGCTTCCCTGAAATGTCACACACTGAATAAAAAGCTGAGATGGAATTTTTGCAGGGAATTCACATTAATTGGTTTGTATTCTTATTATTTTATATACATAGCTTTTCAAGTTGTTAAAAAATTATGTGTTATACATAGCTTAGTCTCATACTTTATGGCCATGAATATAAAAATTGAAAGTGATCTGCTACTATCATACTTGTGATATAAAGGGTAATCATACAGTACAAAACCATAAAATGGCTTACTTAGCAGTATGACATAGAACAACAGATTTTCAATACTGATTTTTATTTTTCAGTGATCAGTAATGATTTTCAGTAGCAGTTCAGTAATTTAGTTTACTATTTGCAGAATGCTGGAGCCACTTCAGAGGGATCTCTTGCAGTTTGCACCTGCCTAGAGAATGGGTGGAAGCAGTGTTCAGCCCTGCGGGGTTGTGCTCTGGGGCTTGTTGTGAATTGCTTCCAGTGCTATTACAGTGACCTTTCTAAGGAACTTGGTGGCTGTAGCAGGGACAGGAAGTTTGCTGTATTTTGGAATGCAAGCAAAAATATTGTCACATTGTCTCTCCAGATGACTTTAAGAGCACTTTTCTTTCTGTATGGGGTTGAGAGGGTGGGCTGTGCATGGAGAGATTTGTCATGTGGGTTGGCTTGTGTCCGAAGAAGAACCCTTTCAGATCTGTATGTGATTACAGAAACAGAGAAATTAAACTGCAGTGGGGGCTGCTTTTGTTTCTGGATATAAGGGAAAGCTCTAAGAGTTGCTTGCATCTGGGTAAGTAGTGGTTAAGTAGAGAACATGATCACAGAAAAAGTCAAAGTCATGTGCTTGGGTGTAACAGGTAGTAGCTTTCCTTATCTGTTCCTTCCATTTTTTTTAATTAATTAATTAATTAATTAATTTTTGGAATGCTGTATTTTCTTGATTGGTAGCTAGTAGGAGTAGCTAACATTGATTGAGTGTTTAATCTGTATCAAGTGGTGTGCTTTCCTTGGGAGGTGTATTTGATCCTCACAGCAACAGCACCAAAGTACTGCCATCCCTGTCTTCCAGAGGAGAATGGAGAAGGAAGGTTGTCCATGCAGTTGGGCTGCCAGAGCCCAAATTCTTTGGTGAACTCTGGAAAAAAATTTTTCAGTATTCCTACTTATAATAGATACTGCTTTCTATATATTGACTCGTATCATCTGAGAACTTGTATCTGCACCTCCGGGCTTCCTCAGAGGATCCTTTTCCCTCTTAAAGTATAGGAGCTGGCATCCTGATGTTCCTTACAACTTTAAGACTCCTGCTAGTTATGATTAGAGTTCTTTATTTTCTTCAATCTTACAAAAGCATCAGTTGTAAGAGTAACTGTTATTATATATATAGCTAAGAAAGAAAGAAAACAGATCCCCAATAAACTCCCAGCAGTGCTTCTTATCCCCTAAAAATTCTATTTTATACTTGTTAAATAATTAGCTCTTTAACTACATTAACTTACATGTAGATGAAAACTTTTGGGCCATAAAAACAAGAAAATACATTGAAATAAATTAAGGTGTTGCTAAGTCTTCTTTACCTCTTAACTTGAACTCTTCTGCATTATTTTTCCACTTAACCATACATAGATGTCCATGTTGTTCCATGTGACATGGCCCTCTGTGCCAGCAAGAGCATTGTTGAGGATTGAGATAGCATTTCTTAGGAATCCTCTACCATTATCTCCGGGCTTTTCTTCCAAACTGCAAGTTCTAATAGGTATGCACAGGAAAAGATGTATCACAGCCACTAGCTGGCCAGCAGTGACTGTGAGATGTAATCCGGCTGTGGAGATTCATTGTAAAATCAAAATGCAGTACAATATTAGAGGAAGGTACAAAATCAAAAGCTCAGATTTCATAACTTCATCACCTTTAATGGGGCTCATTAATGTACTTGTGCTAATTTAGTTATTTGTGATGATTTCAAGAATAAAGGCAACATGCTAAGTATTAAGTAAGTATAAATGTTAAGTATTAAAGGCAAGTATTAAGCATGCTGGCTGGGAATTTGAACTGGGATCTGAAACTAAAATATCGTGATTTGGAGAGGTGAGAGAAGCCCATTATAGCCAAGCTGAAGTAGTGGGTCCTTAATGAAGTTACTTAACTTCTCTGTGCCCCATTTTTTTTTTTTCATCTAAAAACCCATAAGGATGATAGTTTCCACCTCAGAATTTTTTTTTTTTATTTAAGAAGTTGATTTCTGTAGTGCCCTTAGAACATCACTTTATATGTTGCTAAGTGCTATTTGTGTTAAATAAATTGGTGAACAAATAAACAAATGATACCATCAGGAAGTAGGGAACCAGTTATAAACTGAGGCCAGCCAACAGAGAGGAGAATGGAGCAGATGTGCAAAACCCACTTATTAAAGTTTTGTTTTGTTTTTTGGTTAGAGAGAGACTGGTCATTCTGTGACTTTGCAAAGCATTGCAACTGCTTCTTCAATATCTTTTCGTCCAGAAATGACCCAGGATGAGGGCCAACCAACAGGTTTGTAAATCTACAGAGTCTTCTTCAGGAGGAATATGAAGCATTACCTCATCAGAAGTAAATTTACCTGCATGGTCATGGATTTCTCCTTTCAGCCACAGTTTTTCCTACCTTGGCTTCTTGATCTGGGAGCCAATTCCAGGTTTATCGGACATAAGCCTAGAGCAGAACTGAGGCTCTTATTTCATATCATTCTATTTTCTCCTTTTGTGTTCTTTTGGGAGACAAACTAAACTTTCACTTCTCCGCACCTCCTCATGTTCAGTAATAGGAGTTGTCGCTATGGTGCAAAACCAGTGGGCTTTACAATTCTCTAGACCTGACTTTCAGTGCCTGGCAATCTTTCAAAGCCTGTTTTGTTGTCTCTCAGGAAGAAATACTGCTGTTTACTCCAGAGAGCTATGGGAGGATCCTCTGCAGCCTATAGCTTACTCTCTTGAGTATTGTAAATACTCATGCTTATTCCATTGAGTTGCTAAAACTCTGTCATTCTTAGATATCCTACCTTTGTCTAAAGCAGGGGTAAGGATAGGACTGGGGGTCAGCTGAGGGCCTTTTCTAAACAATATATCTTCATCGTCCCCACCCCTTCAAGAATCCCTACTGTAATGAGCCACTCTTACCCATGGGCACACGGAGGGTGGGGGACGAAAGTGGGAGCCTTGCTCCTTCTCTTTCCATCCTCCTACCATGAAGCTCCAGCTGGGGGTACAACAAGCCTCCAGATGAGTTATTTTGAGAAGCTTAACTCTCAGTGCCAGTTACTTTAGAATTCTTATTGGTAGCCATGTAGATCTTGAAAGCAACCTTGGAAGGTGGTGATCTTAGGTTTTTCATTTTATAGGCAGGAGAACTGAGATTCAGCACTTCGGTAATTGCTCAAAGATAAAAATTAAGTTCCATTATAAACTTACAAATCCCCCAGAGTCAGTTCCCTGTTGTCATGTTCCAGTGTCGTTTATCATGATGATGATCTGACACCTTTTGTTATTGACACTCTTGTTCCAGGATCAGTAAAGAATGGGAGGCTTTTATGTTTTCTAACCCTCTTTCTCAGCTGAGGGCCAGGTCGGTGTGATGTACACAGCTCCCCAGGAGCCTGTGAAGCTGTTCAGCTGCTGATGGCTGATAGGGCCACAGGATGGAGCACTCGCCATCATCAGGGAGCCAGGCAGGGGGCCTATGTGAGGAACAAGTGAGGGCTTAGCCAGACCTGTGGCTGGGAAGTTCGCAGATGGAGGCCTTAAATTCAAAGAGCTGGTGGCCATCTCAAGACTGCTGGCTTGCCTGTGAGCCTAGGTTTATACCAGAGCAAACAGACTTTCTCTGCCAGATAAAGCGTGTTTATTTTTGTCTCTTATTTATTTAGTTGTATATTATAGGCCTTCTCCCTTATTTTTTCCTGAGAGTAGAAATGGCAGCTGAAGTTCATTCCTTTCCAAGTAAGAAAGAAAGAATATAGAAATGGGGGGATGGGAGGAGTCTGTACATTTTTGGTAGGAGCAGTAGTCTGGTCAATAAAGTGTTTTTATTCTAGGCTTTAAGAATGCTGGATTGTGTTTGTTTTGATCTATTGGACCTTAGTTTCCTATTATATTTTATTTGTTTTTTAAAGATTTATTTATTTTAGAGAAAAAGAGAGAACGAGTGGGAGGGGCAGAAGCAGAGGGAGAGAATCTGAAGCTGACTCCATACTGAGCTTGGAGCTCAGCGCTGGGCTGTGTCTCATGACCCTGAGATCATGACCTGAGCTGAAACCAAGAGTCGGACACTCAACTGACTGAGCCACCCAGGTGCCCCCAGTTTACTATTTTAAAGACACCAATCCAGCTTTTGGATGAAACATGGCAGTAATAAACACTGCATAAAAGTAAGCTCAGTTTGCCTAGTTTAAGAATGTGAAGAGCATGGGAACTGAATAAAAGTGCGTTTCCAAATTTAAAACTGAAACGTTCTTTATGACATCTGTTTGATTTATTTGTATTGATTTTTAAGATGGAAGCAGATACATCAACTAAAGTATTATTCTTTTTCCCATATTTGTATGCAAAACACCCCCTCCTAGTGTGAGGTCTGTCTGTAGGTAAATATGTCCCTATGTCCTCACAAAGGTGGGATGGCCTCGACTCTTCAGGAACATTCTGCGTGGTAGCCTTTTTCAACGTGTGATCATCATCCTTGACATTCATTATCCCTGACACTCACTCTTTCTTTGGCTCATAACCACTGGAAAGTCTGTTTCCATCAGCATCTCCGATTGTTCATTTTTAGATCCAAACTGCTTGGGATAACCTGAGGAATACTTACAGACCGGCAAGTTGCTTCCTTCTCCTTCCTTTCCTTATAGAGCTCCTTTGTCTGTCACTTTTTATCCCTTTATGGTTTTTCTCACTCAGCTCTCTTGCAAGGCCCCCAGTGCAGTATAGCTTGGTGGGCTGTCAGGACTCTGGTGCTAGAAGGAAGCACCAGGACAGTCCCACCCAGTCCTCTTCATAAGATGGAAGAGGCAACCAGAGGAGGCAAGTGCAAGAGGTTGCGTACTCGCCTTGAGGTCACCAGCTGAGCAACAGTCGAAACATAGCTAAAGCCCATGTCTCCGGGCTCTGTCTGGTGCTATTTTAACCAGAACAGATTGCTTTGGTCGGTTGGATTTGTTTGTTGCCCAGCTGTCACTTTTGTCATTTGAATGATTACATATCATTATAATGGTTTAAAGCCCATGTGTGAAATGAAGAACCCTGTGATACGGTTACTTTCTTTCAACTCATGAATTAAAGGTTTGCTGCATGCAGATGCAGGGTGGAGAGAAAGAGAGAGACAAGGTATTTCCCAGTTAATTCCATGATAACCTCGAAAGTAGGTTTTCTCTGCTGTTGGCTCAGAAGAGGTTTTGCTGAAGGGCCCACAGCTTGTCTTTGAGGGAGCTCGGATTTGAAACTGTTTCTCTGTCTGCAAAATGTCTGCCCTTTCAGTACCCTAGTTATATTCTCAGAATAATAATAACCCTCACACTTGAGATTTTATCAATTTTAAATCTGAAAATATCTAGTCAGAACAATGGGTTTTTCTTAAACTGTTACCTTCCTGCTTTGCTTTAATTTAAAAATAAAATTCAAAGGAAACCCTTGGAATGAGTAAGGTGATGCATTTAAACAGTCCTAATAATGAAGCTGTTCGAAGCTACAGAAATGACATCTGACTTTAGTTGCTTCATCGGGGCTAATTAGTTAGATAAGAAATGACATCAATATTTGGTTTAAAAAGAGAGACCTTGTTTTAACTTCATAAACCTTTACCCAGAATTTGTGTTCCAGCTGTTAATTTGTAGTGTGAGGTTAGAAAGATGTAAATAAATATGTCCTCTTCTAATTGTGATTTAAAACATTGAAAGTTACACACACATGCACACATGCACACACACACAAGCACACATCCTAAATGAATAGTCAAGCAGAGCAACAGGAATTGCAAGAGTGTAGAGCTGTCACGGCTCTCTGTTCTGTGTTCCTTTACTTCCTTGACCTTCAGAGGTTCTCTGGAGAACAGCTCTTCTGCAGGCTTTTTCCCTCCTGCATCTGTAACATCCCTTCCCATCCCCCCAACCCTGCAGCTTTTGTGTACATAACACTAATCTAAAACCTCTTCTATCAGCACCTTTCTTTTATCTTTTAACACTTACCTAGTTCTATCTTACTGATTCTCTTATGATCCTCAGTCCCTTTGGCGCCTTTCCTTCTCAACCCCTGAAGATGTGCCCTTTATCTAAGGAGACTTAACTCTCAGTTTTCATTCGATGCAGTCCCTACAAAGAAAGAGGCATTGAAATGAGTCAGACCTGGGACTGAAATTTGGTCTTCCTATTAATTAGCCATGAGACCTCAGCGACTTTTTTTTTTTTAAATGTGTGAAACAAGGCTTACAATCCGTCCCTCACAAGGTAATAGTAAAGATGAGCTAAGATCATGCATGAAAACATCTAAAACTGTGCTTGGCACCCTCTTGGAATTCAGGCGTGAGCACTCCTCACCCTTATCCTTTGTCCCCTTCCAGATGTCACTGTGAAGTTGGACACATTAACTCTTGGGTGATTTCACGAAATTTTACATCTATGGCAACATCTGTCTCCTTAAATGTCCTGCTTTTCTTCATGTAGCAACATGTTAAACAGCTTTTCATTCTGCGTCACTATTACCTTCCATTACTAGCATTATAACTACATTGATTTCTCCTAGTATATTAAAAAAAATTCCATTATTGGTTCAATAGACTTTGTGGGATATCCTGTAAGCCTGACCACCAAGGATAATGTTTCCACAGACAAAAACGATCCAGTATTCAGACAGCCAGTGTAATAATAAAAATTAGAAAATATTTGCTTTGCTTTTTAACTTTGTATTTTGAAAGAATTTTAGACTCACAAAAATTACAAAAATTGTATAGCAGGTTTTCAGATACCCCTAATCCTTCTTCCCCTGATAATCATAGTACAGTGATCAAAACTGCCAAATTAACATTGGTCTGATACTATTAATTAAACTATAGGCTTCATTTGAATTTCACCCGTTTTTCCCCCCACCTTTGTTCTTTGTCTATTCCAAGATTTAATCTAGGATCCCATATTATGTTCAGTTGTTCTGGCCTCTTGGGCTTCTTTAATTTGTGACAGTTTCTTGGTCTCTCCTTGTTTTTCTTGATCTTAACATTTTTAAAGACGACTGGTCATTTATTTTGTAACATGCTTCTCAATTTGGGTTTGTCTCATGTTTTCTCTTGATTAGATTGAGATTGTGTGTACCCCAGAGCTGATGTTCTCTTCTGAGCTCAATGATGTTAATACAACTTATTACAAGTGATGCTGACCTTGATCACTTGGGTAAGGTGGTCTCCCCCAGAATTCTCCATTGTAAATTTACTATTATTCCCTGGGTAATGAAAAAATCTTTAGGGGGAGACACTTTGAGACTGTACATGTATCTTCTCTTTTTGCCCACTCATATTTTTTAGTTGAAGTATATAGTTCATATACATTGTTATATTAGTTACAGGCATACAACATAGTGATTCAACAATTCTGTGTATTACTCAAGTGCTCACTGCAGTTAGTTAGTTACCATCTGTCAAATCTAAGTGCAATCTTTTTCTGTCTGACATTTCATTTAGCATAATACCCTTTAGGTCCATCCATGCTTTTGCAAATGGAAACCTTTCATTCTGTTTTAATGGTTGAGTAATAGTCCACAGTGTATATGTATGTGTGTGTGTGTGTGTGTGTGTGTGTATTTATATATACATATATACATATGTACATATATATGTACATATCACACTTTATTTTTTTAAGGTTTCATTCATTCATTCATGAGAGAGACAGAGAGAGAGGCAGAGACACAGGCAGAGGGAGAAGCAGGCTCCATGCAGCGAGCCTGACGTGGGACTCGATCCCGGGTCTCCAAGATCACGCTCTGGGCTGAAGGCAGGTGCTAAACTGCTGAGCCATCCAGGGATCCCTGCCCCACACTTTTTTTATCAGCTCATCTGTTGATGGATACTTGGGTTTCTTCCATATCATGGCTATTGTATAAATAATACTGCTATGAGCATAGGGGTGCATATATCTTTTGAATTACTGTTTTCATTTGGTTTGGGTAAATATCCATTATTGGAATTACTGGGTTATAGGACATTTTTATTTTTAATATTTTGAGGAATCTCCCTATTGTTTTCCACAGTGGTTGCACCAATTTACAGTCTCATCAATAGTGCAAGAGGGTTCCCTTTTCTGCACATTGCTCACTCATTTTAGATCTGTGGATCTAACCTGGAGCAATGTTATAGTGATGATTTAATGGTAGTTTCTTATTTCCCTCATCACTTCTACATTTATGAATTGGAATTCTTCTGTAAGCAAGATTTGTCTTCTCTCATATTTATTCATTTATATATTATAATTAATTTATTTTGGCATGTACTCCGTGATATTTATTTTTTTTAGGGATATTTATTTTATCCTTTGTGTTACAACCCAATATTACTGCTATTTACTTTGTTGCTCAAATTGTTCCAGGTTTGGCCATTAGGAGTTCTCATGTTGGCTTCTGTATCTTCAATATGCTTCCTTTTTTTTTTTTTTTCTTTTACGTTTTAAATCACTTTCTTACTTTCTGATTCTACGAGAAATTCCAGGCTCACTTTCTGTTTCTATTTTCTCTGCTCCAGCCTTAGTTCCTTTTAATGAAGATATATTTATTGCTATTGGAAGTGTCACTGCCTCTCAGCAGATTTGAGTTAGGAAGTATGTGTATGTAAACTAACAAATATGTGCACACATGCATATCTACATGTTTCCATATCTATCTGTATATGACCTGGTGGGTCCATATGTATAACCTCCAATTGATAATCTAACACAAGGTTCATTTTAACCTTCTTTGCTTATTTGTGACTTCTTTTTTCTTTTTTAAAGATTTTGTTTATTTATTCATGAGAGACACACAGAGAGAGGCAGAGACATAGGCAGAGAGAGAAGCAGGCTCTCTGTGGGGAGCCAGATGTGGGACTCAATCCTGGGACCACAGCATCATGGCCTGAGCTGAAGGCAGACGTTCAACTGCTGAGCCACCCAGGTATCCCTATTTCCTATTCATGATTTCTTTTTCTAACAATCAGAAATTAGCTCTTATCCATGTCCACAATAGCCAAACTATGGAAAGAGCCCAGATGTCCATCGACAGATGAATGGATAAAGAAGATATGGTGTATATATACAGTGAAATATTACTCAGCCATCATAAAAAAAAGAAATCTTGCCATTTGCAATGACATAGATGTAACAAGAGGATATTACACTAAATGAAATAAGTCAGAGAAAGACAGTTATCATATGATCTCACTCATATGTGGAATTTAAGACTGAGGGTTGCTGGAGGGGGGTGGTGTGGGGGGATGGGTGATGCGCATTAAGGAAAGCACATGATGTAATGAGCACTGGGTGTTATATAAGACTGATGAATCACTGATCTCTACCTCTGAAACCAGTAATACATTACATGTTAATTAATTGAATTTAAATAAAAAAAATAGAAAAAAACCCGAATTGACTGCATCTGTTTGGATCTATTTTTGGTTTTTCTGTTCTGTTCTAGTAATCTTTGTGTCTGTCCTTTCACCAATACCAAAATCCTGATTTATAGTAAGTCTTTTATCAGGCAGTATGAATTTCAATGTTTTTTTTACTCAAAACTGTTTTGTCTGTTTTAGTTCACTTGCCTTTCCCTATAAATATTAGAATCAGCTTGTCTGTATTTACCAAGAACAAAACAAAACCCAAACAAACAAACAAACTCTTGCCGGGACTTTGTATCTGTGATTAAATCTAAATCATTTTGAGGAGAATTCATATTTTTAACTATAATGAATCCCAATCCATGGATCCTGCTATGTTCCTCCATTTATTTACATCTTTTTATTTCCTTCAAAAGTAGATATTTTGTACATGTTTTATTAGATTAATATGTAAGTTGGATTAATACGTGGTTTTTTTTGGGGGGGGAGCTATTGTAAGTGATAGATTATATTTTAAAATTTCTGTTTCCAATATATCTATTGCTACAATACAGAAATGTGATTGACTTTTGTGAGTTAATATTCTTCAAACTTTCTTATTCAAAGAGCTTTTGTGGATTCTTTTTATGTGTAGATATTCATGTTCTCTGCAAAAAGAAATAAAAAAGCATACATATTGGAAAGGAAGAAATAAAACACATATACGTTTTTTCCCCATAATTGCAGTGGCTAGGATTTCCAGTATTATGTTGAAAACTACAAAACTTTATGTTGAATAAAAGGGGGGAGAATGAATGTCCTCTCCTTGCTCTCAGTGGATCTTAAAGGGAAAACACTCCTTGTTTTACCATGATGTATGATATTAGCTCTGGATTTTCTTATTAGATACCCTTTATCTGGTTAGTTTGTTGAAAGTTTTTATCGTGAATGAGTGTTGAACTTTTTAAAATGCTTTTTCTGTATCAATTGAAATGATCCTGTGTGGATTGTGTTTTTTACAGTCTCTTCATGTGCTGAATTATATTAGTTGACTTCAATATTAATCTAGCCATGAATTCCCAGCATAAACTCATTAGAATTATATTTTTATAATGTTAATATTTTATTGAGGATTATTAATTGTAGGTTGATAAAGGATATTGGTGTAATTCTCTTTTCCTGTACTATCTTCATCTGGTCCTGTACCATCTTCATCATGGTAATTCTGGCTCCATAGAATGAGTTAGGAAATATGCCTTCTCTTATGTTACCTCAGAGGGATTATATGTCTTCATTAAATGTTTGATAGAATTTGCTAATGAAACTATCCAGGCTTTGGGATTTTTTTTTTTTAAGTTTTTTCTAAATACAAATTTACTTTCTTTAATAGAAGACTAATCAGGTTTTTCCTATAGTGAGTTTTGATAGTTTGTGATTTTTGAGAAATTCATCCATTTCATATAAATTGTTGAATTTACATGTGTATAATTGTTTTTTTTTTTTAAAGATTTTATGTATTTATTCATAGAGATGCAGAGAGAGAGAGAGAGAGAGGGGCAAAGACACAGGCAGAGGGAGAAGCAGGCTCCATGGAGAGCCTGACCTGGGACTAGATCCAGGGTCTCCAGGATCACCCCCTGGGCTGCAGGCGGCGCTAAACCGCTGCGCCCCTGGGGCTGCCCTGTATAATTGTTCTTAAGTGTTACTTTTTCCTTTTCATGCCTGCTGGATCTTACTGCTATCCCCCCCTTATGATACTAATAAATTTTATCTCTCTCTTCTCTAGTCAGTCTGGCTAGAAATTTATCAATTTTATTGATCTTTTAAGAGAACTAGGTTTAGGTTTGATTGATTCCCCTTTCCCTCTCATTTTTCTGTTTGTAATTCCATTGATTTCTGCTCTCATTTCCTTCCACTTTTTAACATTTTAAAAATTTCTGTTCTTAGTTCCTTCCTTCTGTTTGCTTTGGGTTTATTTCACTCTAGTTTTTGTTTAGTTTAGTTTAGTTTTTTTGAGGGAGAGAATGAGAGAGAGAAAGAGCATGTGTATGCATGGGAAGGGAGAGAGAGAATCTTAAGCAGGCTCCATGCTCGGTGTGGAGCCCAACAAGGGTCTGGATCTCAGATCCTGAGATCATGACCTGAGCCAAAATCAAGAGTCAGATGCTTAATCAACTGAGCTACCCAGTCACCCCTATCTGACTCTGCTTTTTAATTACCTTTATAATCATTACTATAGTAGCAGCCCATATACACTAAAAATTTCAAAACATTGTTATAATTTTTGCTTATTTAACATTTTATAGAAATTATGAGGAGAACAGTAGTATCTTATAATTACCTAGATATTTACTTTTTTACTTTTGTTCTTCATTCCTGGTGTTGCAGGTTTCCTTCTGGTACCATTTCCCTCTGTTCGAAGAACTTCTTTTACCAGATTTTGTAGAGTAAATCTGCTGGCAATGAATTTTCTCTTAGTTTTTCCTTCTCTGAGAGTGTCTTTATTTTATCTTTATTTATCAACAATTTTTTCACTGGATTTAGAATTCACAGGATGAATTCTAAAAATTCTTTTCTTTCAGGACTTGAAAAATGTTGCTTTACTTTTTTCTGGTCTCCATGACTTCTGACGAAAAATCAGTAATTATTTCAGCCATTCTTTTTTTAGGTAGTGTGTCATTATAATTGCTCTGCTTTCAGGATTTCTGCCTTTGTCTGTAGTGTTCAGCAGTTTGTGTTAGGGCATGGATTTCCTTGAGCTTATTCTGTGCAATATTTGCTGAAATTTCAGAATCTGTAAATTTATATCTACAAGTTTTTTTTAAAAGTTGTTAGCCATTATTGGGACATTTTTTCAGCACCATGCTCTTTCTCTTCTCTTTCTGAGACTCTGATGGCACAAATTATTAGACACTTTGGTATGTACAACGTGTTGTTTTTCTTTTGAACAAACTTTTTTTTTCCTTTTCTGTTGGATAATTTCTACTGATTTATCTATAAACTTACTGGATCTTTTCCTCTGTTGTCTCCATTCTGCTATAGAATCTATCAGTTAATATTTTTAGTTAACTGTGTTTTTCAGTTCCAACGTTTCCATTTGCTCCTTTTTAATATATTTTTAGGGGAGGGGCAGAGACTTTTTATCTATTTATTTCATGAGTGTTCACTGTTATTTTTTAAACTATAGTTATAACAGCTGATTTAAAGTCTTTATCTTATAATTCCAATGTTTAGGTCACTGTCCTCTCCCTTGCAAGTTGATTTTTTTTTATTGTTTTTATACCAAGTAATTTTGGTTTTAATCTGGACACGTTGAACGTTCTGTTATGAAACTCTGGGTCTTGTTTAAATTTTAAGCAGAAAATTGATTTTTGTTTTGCTCTGTGGTAGCAGGCATTCAACAGGTTAGGTTCAGGTTTCAACATGCTTTTATGGCTGTGATTCCAAAGTTAGTTCAGTTTTCACTGCCTTTACTGTGATAATTGGACCTGACTTCTTATGCCCCACCCTTTAGCCAGTTTGTAGTTCATTTCTCAAGGCGTTGGTAGTTTGTTGAAGTTCAGATCATGTGCAGCTTGGAGGTGAGCCCACAAGTTCTTTAACGACTTTATGGAATTGTTCTCTTGAGCTCCCTTCCCTGTCATGCCACTGCCATGTTCTGGCTCCTTGATGTACTTTTCCCAGTTCTCTAGCCAAAAAAGTATAAGCTCTAGTTTTTCCTGTCTGCCCTGCACTTCTCAGGGTTGTATTTGTGTCCAGGGCCATGTTGCGAGAGGGTGGAGTAAGGAAAAAGTAAAATGATTTGCCCATCCTCTTGGGACCATCACTAATTTGGTCAGAGAGGATAACCCTCAGAGTTTCAGGGACCTGCCCAGCTCTTGCCACCACTGCCACTATGACTGCTTGAAGCCTCTGATGTTTCATTATGCCACATTCTTGTCCCCTTCTCTAATCTGCCTATTGATCACTTATTTTTCAAAGTCCTCAGAATCCTGCTGTGTGCATTCTGTCCAGGGTTTGTAATTGCATTCAGTGGAGAGACAGAATGGCATTTCTTACTCTATCTTATCTGGAATCTTGAAAGAATCTAGGAAGGCTGTGGTTCTTCTGAGAGTCCCAGCTAGGCTGTCAATATATTTGCTTTCTTGTTCAACCTCTGTGTGTGTGTGTGTGTAGAGAGAAAAGAGGAGTTTCTAAATCCACATTCCTATGAGAAACAAATTTTGCAGTTAGAGTACAATACTTGTGTATAGATCTTTTTTAATTTAACGTTAGCAAGTCAAAAACACTACCTCCAAAGCTACTAGGGTGAGCTCCTTGTTTCCTTGCAGTGTATTTACATACACCATTCATTTGTAATATAGTCAGATTCATTTGGTAAGACAACATTTTAAAGGTTGGATTTCCCATTTTTAAGCCACCCAGAAACACGAGCATACTCCAACATGACTCTTTGGTCTGATTCCTGGGTGTGATTCCTGTAAAGTTGGACCTCTGTGTTACTTGTTTCTTCCGTTACTACCCTCCTCTGACTTTTGACCTTCCTCAGCAGCAACTGTTGTCCATTCTCATGGCAGTACTGTAGCACTGATACATAAAAGTTATTCCAGGACTGGATTGGTGATTGTGCCATGACATATGACCTAGAATGTTTCTTCCAACAGAAGAGGACCAGGCTTTTAAAAAATTCATATGGCATCCATTGTGTTTCAGAGTTCAAATGAAGATAGACTATGACATGGTGTCTGAAATGAAATTCTTGGGATATCCTGTTCCTCAGTTTGATGTTACTGGATTATCCATGACAAAGCATGAGTCTGGGTCTTTTTTTTAAAATATGTTAACCAATCCTTGTTTTCAGTAAGTGGCCAAATATTTATGTTTTTTTTTTTTTATCTTGGTTTTTTATTTGATATGCCAGGCCAACGGAAATAAACATTAAAGAATGCCCTTCTTCCCATGCACCGGGAAAGGATGAACTGGAAAGGCTGTTCATTTAGCATTAAAGTTGACCTCTGGTTGGATCAGTGCTTTTCATTAAAGATGTAATGTGTCCTTTATCAGCATAGATTAAAATGTTATCAAGAACCCAGGCCGGAAACAAGGCTGGCAAGCTGAAGCCCTCTCTGGCTTCTCTCAACTCCTATCTTTACAGCTTGAATTTACTTTTAGAATTGACAGTACTGTGTTGTGAGGTTCAAACATAACATGGCAGTCCCGGAATTCAGAATGACAAGCAGCCTCTCCTTTGGAGGTGACTACAGCTACTTTTGATGAAAAGGATTTGTTTTGTTATGAAGAAAGACTTAGGCTTGATTATTGAGTGCTGATAACAGTGATTCTGGGAGGTGAACATTATTATCCAGAATGCCGAAGTTGATTATTTATATGATGATTCTCATGATAGAAATAGCCCTAGGTGGCAGATCATTGGTGTTAAAGTCACTAAAGGATTTAAAATATCACTGGGGAGGTCTAAAAGGAATACATTTCTAATAGCTAGTATAGAATGATACATAGTTTTAATTAACTCAGTTGTTACTGATGTACGTAAAGCTTAATGGTGAATACAAATTTGAACTGGGGCATTTCCATTTATTCTTTCATAGAGATTGTAAATGGTAATATGGACACTGGATTCGAGATCCCCAAACTTGACTTGTCCTGTTTTTCCCCACTAATAAAAGGAAATGATCATTGCAGTCTTCATTTTTTTGAGAGTTCTTTTATTCAGGGGAGGGGGCAGTACAAAAAGAGACAAAAGTCATTATATAAATGCTTTTGAAAATGGAAACTTTTGCCAGGGCTTTGTAAAGGATAAAAACAAATTCAAGTTGCTTGATCAGAAGAGAATACAAGAGCCTCATGGGATCCAAGGGTAAGAATGGAGCAAAGGACTTAAAGGATGGGAAATGGTCTAATTGGCTTATCTTGGGTGATGTGTCTACCCTTAAGCCAATTAGCTGAATCTGAGAAGTTGGGCATGGAGTCCAAATGTTGCCATCTGGGCTTCTTCCTATGTGTAGGAAGAGTGACATTATAGGTCGAGGGTTAAACTAGACAACCCCCCAACGTGATCTCTTACAAAACCATGTTTAAATTTGCCAGCTTATTATAATTAAAGCCTCTAATGGTGTGTGGCCTTTTAGGAATGTTACAAAATTTATCAAACTTGCAAATATAATAAGTTTTGAGTAATTTTCATTCACAAGCTGTCATACTGTCTAACGGTTTTCTTCCTGGTAACTGCTCTATATCTCAAAGATCAATGCATTTCTAATGGTATTATATATTTTTAATTTTATTTTTAAAGATTTATTTATTTACTTGAGAGAGAGAAAACACACACACAGGGGCTTAGGGGTAGAGGGAAAGGGAGAGAGAATCCTAACCAGACTCCGCGTTGAGCACAGAGCTGGATGCAGGGCTTGATCCCACCACCCTGAGATCATGACCTGAGCCAAAACCAAGAGTTGATCACTCAACCGAGTGCTCCATCCAGGCGCTCCAAGTGGTATATGTTTTAAAGGGATGATTTCCCTTTTCTCTTACAGAATCCATCACTATTTTTAGAACTCTATAATACACTTAAATTGTACTGGACTCTTTTTCTTCTCTTTATGCTGCTGTGTTGGAATTTTTTTTCTTTTCTTTTCTTTTTTTTTTTTTAGTACCTAAGAAATTTAACTTTCAAGTTTAGAAAATATAGCTTTAATGTATTGGTAAATGATGTGGCATTTTTGAAGGGTCACATTTTTTATGGTTGGAAGGAAACTTGGAAATATTTGTGAGTCATTTTAGTTGTCTGAGTTTAATGCCAGTTTTTCTGTAAAGTTAGATGCTTAATTTAAATGCAGAGTATCACTTACCTCCACATGCCTGACTTTAATTTTTGCAACATGACGGAGTATAATAATACAGTCCTCTGGAGTAGAAATTTTCATGTGTGGTTGTGGGTGGTAAGTATCTTGCTTCTATCAGCTTTTCTGTTTATTCTTCTGGTGGTAGTGGTATTCTACCCAGACCACAGCCACCTTGCATATATCACCATTGTCACCAATTGAGGACTGAGCTTTTGATTTCTACATCTAATTATGGAAAGTAGGCACTATTGGTTCTCTCTCCAGCTGTCTCATTTATGAACAGGGTGACCCTGGGCTAATTGTTTCACTTATTCGAGCTAGTTTTCTCATCTACACATTGGGAGAAAAGAGCTTATGGAGCTCCTGGTCTTTAAAAACAATACTTAACACAGTTCCTGGAAAATAATCATTGTTCACAACATGGTAATTGTGGTTAATTTTTAGTAAATTATGCGTTTCTTGCAAAATGTAACTTTACCAATGAAAAGCTCCTGTCGTACTTTATTTGATATCTACTTTGTTGCTGCACAGGCATTTGTATATGGCTCTCCTAAAACTTAAAGCTGTCATGGGAAGTTGGGGCAGTGAGTATAATGCAGACCTAGGAAAGAACTGATGGAATATATGGCAAAGATGAGTAGCTATTTGAGTAATATGGAATCAGTTGAGTTGATTAAATTGTGAAAGTTCTAAGAATTAAAAGATAAATTCTCTAAAATAAAGAAAATGGTGGTAATGCATTTAGATTCAAGCTCACATGAAGTAGAAAAAGGAAGCTATGAGAGAACAAAGCTGCATGCAATAAAGTGAAATATAGGTTGAAGTGAGAATTGTTGTCATGTGTATTTTACCTTAGATCCTGGGACTCACATTTTAATATCAATAAAAGAATACTTTTTTAATGATTTTTAAGAATAGTAAAATAATCCTGCTTTGCCTCTTGCTGGCCAGGCCATCAGTAGAACATTTAATTTTCTCTTTTGGACTCTATAATTAAAGAAAGAAAGCTAGGGAGGGTCCAGAGAAGAGCAGTAGAAGGAACCAAAGGATTATTTAAAAAATAAGGCCCATGAGGAAAGGGTAAAGGAGTTGTGAATCTTGAGTTTGAAGAGAAGTTCAAGAGGCCACTTAGTAACTGTCTTCAGATATGTGAAGGGTTGTCATGAGGAGGGTGCTGAGTAGTTGTTTCCTTTCTCACTAAGAACTAAAGGGAAATGGTTCACAGAGACAGGTTATATCAAAAGAAATACTTTTTTTTTTTTTTTAAAGATTTTACTTATTTATTTATTCATCAGAGACACACACAGAGAGAGAGGGAGAGGCAGAGACACAGGCAGAGGAAGAAGCAGGCTCCATGCAGGGAACCCAAAGCAGGACTTGATCCCTGGTCTCCAGGGTCAGGCCCTGGGCTGAAGGCGGTGCTAAACCGCTGAGCCACCTGGGCTGCTCCCAAAAGAAGTACTTCTTGCAAAGGGTAGAGTGAGGCATGAAATCTGTGGTCACACTTGCAGTTCCACACATATTTGACTGGACAAGACAGCCCTGGATCTTTGGCTGGCTGTGTCCTTGTGAAGTTGGCTACATGCCTTCATTGAACATCTATTGACTTAAAATCTCAACCCTAAAAGTAGCACTTTGTGTGATACTCTTTTGTATTTCTTGGTTCTTTCATGGATGTTAGTCTCTCTCTTTTGTTTCCCCAACCTCCTCCTTTTCTTCTCCAAGTCATAAGGTAATATAGAACACAAAATGAATCCTCATAGCCACTAAAGGAGACTCTTAGCCCTTGAGCAATTAGCAGACGACAGAGGCAGATGTTCCTCTGCAATGTTAATCAGTATACTTGGAATCACCATCACCTCCAGCAGAAGATTATTCCATTTAACAGTGGAGATTCTTTTCGTAGGGAAATGTTCACAGTTGTTAATGGGAAAAGTCTCCAAATAAAATTTTGTGTCACCATATAATAAATTGGTTAAGTAGCTATGTTTTTCTATCACGAAATATGGGAAAGGTTCTTTTTTTAAAAGGTAGGAGCTGCTGAGTTGATAGAGTTTAAAAGTGAAATAGAAAATCTTGAACACATTTATAGTAGAATATATGAGTTGTAACTAATTAACATATGCCAACCCTGTGGGGTAAAAATAGTGGAAGGGAGGAGCTGTGATCATTTGGTTGACACTTGACTCAATCACAAACACTAAATTTGGGACTGGTACAGAATTTTAAGTGCCTTTTTCTTGGGCCTTACTGTTGTGATCTTTCTTTAGAACAGTTCTGATATACCCTCTGGAAGGCTGGCCTGTGTGGATGGTGTCGGTGCCAAATTACAACACAAAACAAGGAACTGTTCTGTTTCATTTACTGAGAATAGTGCTTAATAAGTACTATTTGACAACATGCTGAATTAAGGGAATGTTATAAGGATGTTTCACAAAGGAAAATGGGTAAAACATCTGATGTTTACAAGTTCTATTTATATGTAACTTGATAAGAGTATAAAGCCATACCTAAAACTTTATTTTTAAAATTTTATTCAATACCTATGAATATGTATGCTCAGAGAAACTGATGATATCTGGTTCCAAATATATACCATATCTTGATATATATAGTCAATGCTATTTCAGAATCCAATTTTTTGACTTGTTGGTCTGAAATGTATCAGGCCCTGGTAATTTGATTTATATTAACCAAATTCATGCAATACTGATTTGTAACATGGGACACATTCACGATTATTTCCTTTTCTCAAATTTGACTTTGATCTTATCCTAGTATCTTATCTTAGTTTATAATCTTCAGTAACTATGTTTTTTTTTTTCTCTAAAAATGGAATCCCCAGTGGAAATTATACTGTGTTTATAGGTTTACATATCCATGAGTAGATAAATATAATAAAGGTCAGTGAGATTTAATATCATAAGGGAAAAATAAGTGTCAAAAGTTTTTAGAGTACCTGTATTTATATTTCAGTGTCACAAGCTAAGTATTTATCTCAAATTTAATTTATTACAGATTTTAGCATATGAAAGTACTTCTATGGGACATTCAAACATCATTCTACTTACAAATAGACATCTATAGTCCGGTATAATCTATGAAATCATTAACCTATGTTGAAACGTAAAATAGTATAATTTGTGGGGGTTTTTTTTCTAGTTAGGCTTTTCACTTAAATACATTTTTAAAAAAGAATTTTATTTATTTATTCATGAGACCCACAGAGAGAGAGAGAGGCAGAGACATAGTCCCCTGTGAGGAGCCTGATGTGGGACTCGATCCCAGCATGCCCTGAGCTAAAAGCAGATGCTTAACCCCTGAGCCACCCAGGTGCTCCTAAATATGCTTTAAAGAAAAGATAGGGTTTAAGGGCACCTGGGTCAGTTAGTTAAGTGTCTGCCTTCGACTCAGGTCAAGCCAAAGCTGGGAAGTCTGCTACTCCCCCTCTCTTTGCCCCTCCCTCTGCTCGTACTGTCTCTCAAATAAATAAATAAAATCTTAAAAAAAATTCTGTCAAAAAAAAAAAAAAAAAGAAAGAAAGAATAGGAAAGATAGGGTTTAGCTGATTCCCTAATGCCCCTTTCATTGAAGCCTTGAAGATTCTAGTTTTTTCTGATGTGTGAGACCTATAGTCTATATGAATATATGGGTAAGTAGCAATTTGTGTTAGACAGTTTTGGCTGATTATATACTTATGACCTTATTTTATTTTATTTTTTAAAGACTTTATTTATTTATTAAAAGAGAGTGCACAAGCAGGGGAGGAGCAGAGGGAACAAGGAGGCTCTCCACTGCATGGGGCTTGACTCGGGGTTCAGTTTCCAGACCCTAGGGTCATGACCTATGTCAAAATCAGATGGTCAACTGAGTGAGCTACCCAGGCGCCCCATTTGTGATCTTATTTTAAAGAGATATTTGTATTTTGTCCTTGGTAGTAGAGCCTAAGGAAAAACTTGAATTTTTTGCATAGTCAAGTAATACCTGCTTTTCCTTTCTTTTCCTTACAGTAGGAGTTAGTGTAGTTCTAATGAGCAGGGCAAGTGCCAGAGTAAAAGGGAATAAAAAGAGGTTATAAGGTATGAAGATAAACAATAATTAACTAGTGGTGAGTTTTCAATGCTAACAAAAAATGCACTGTAAACTAATGCTTTACCTTTCATTTTTTATTAATATATTGGCAGTTTTGTGGCATTTATGATTCACAGAATGCATTCATCGATGCTCTAATTTCATCCTCACAACAATTTATGAAACACACACCATTCTTTGTATTTCGGTATGAACACTTACCTTCAAGATTATTGTGAGTTAACTAGGATCACACAGCTAGTGTGCCAGGATTCAAACTCTGCTTTTAGGCTTCAAGACCAGTTGTTTTTCTTTTGTTTCACAGAGTTCATCTAAGCTGGATTTGCTTTAGAACTACATTGAGATATACAACATAGGTGAACTGCGTATGTGCTTGTGTGAAATTTGAGCATCGCATTTGTGAAATTGGCAGTATAGTTCTTCACATCTGGCATTCTGGGATAGAGTGGTTGAAGACTAAATCACTAAGTGGGCTGCCAGTCTTCTGTAGCCACCTCCTGATTTGGGACCTTGTGTACATTTCCTCAAATAGAAAGAGAAGGCAGTTGGCCATTAGGTTCTCCAGACTCCCTTCTGGTTCTAAAATTCTCTGATTCCAAATTTAATTATTATTCTTCCATTCAGAATTACTGTTTTGTTTTTTTTTTAATATTTGTCTCAAAGGAGTAGCCCACATTTTTGCATTACGCTTCTCCTAACAGCCTATGCCAGTAATTGATAAACAGTTTTAGATAGTGTAGCAACAGAATCCCTTTGTAGTGACCCTGAGGAAGTATTTCGTGTACCAGATTCTGTTCTGTAAGAAGTAGTGTCACATGGTGAGAACACTCATCCTGAATTTGAAGAGTGAAAAATTACAACAAAATCCCAGTTGCAGAGGAGTTCATTCCGCAAATGTAAATTGAGCATCAGTATTAAGTACTTGGGTTGCTTGAGACCTTAAGCTCCCAGCTTAGCAGGGAGGCAGATACACAAATGTGAAATGGCATTGTAATTAGAAGGACCCTGGGAAAGATGTATACAGAGTGCCAAGAGAGAGAAGAAACAATGGCATCTGTGGAGTGGAAAATAGAAGAGATGCACCAGGGAAGACTTCACCAAGAAAGAGGTTTTACCGGAAAGAATTATAGGCCCATTTTAGGTAAAAGGAGGCATGTTCTGAGGAGAAGAAGCCTTAAGGAGACTGTTGCAGAGAATCTCAAATAGTTCTGTTTGTGTCATATGTTAGAGGAGGTTGTCATACTGGACAGGTAATCTTGGCGAGCTTGGGAAAGTCTTCTATGGATTTGAGATTATCCTAGGCATTAAGGAGACGTTTTAAGAAAGCGAGGAGTGAATTTCTTGCAAAGGTGGCAGAGGAGGCAATATAAGTCTCTGAAATTTCTAATTTGAACATTGTGGGGGAAGGGCATTCTAGGCAACAGGAAAAGTGATCATGGAGACCCAAGGTGGGTAGCACATGGGATTATGCTATTCTTCATCAGTCGGCCATTATGTGGCCCTTCCATACCTCAGACTTTCCCAATGTAATTGCTGTGGAAGCTCAGGAAAGGTTTCATACTGCACTCCATGGAGTTTGGATTTTTTTCTCTGAATAATGAAGAGCCATGAGGGTTTCCAGGCAGAGTAATAATGACAGCAGATTTGCTTTTGGAGGACTCTAATGGCAGTAAATGTAAGCTAGATTAGCAGGCTCAGAATCTTGACAGAGACCCTCACAATATCCCTACTGAGAGCTGTGGGAGCGTATGTTAAGCCAAGGGCAATAGGGATGTAGATAGAAAGGGAAGAGCTGGGAGAGACTGAGTTCTAGGAATGATGATAGTAGTACTAGCTGAGATTTGCTGAGTATACCAGATGTCTCATGTAAGTTCTTGCTAGTTACTGATTCATTTAATCTTCACAACAGCCCTATGAAGTAGGCACTAGTATTACTACTATCTACATTTTACAGATGAGAGAACTGAAGCACAAAGACATTAAATAACTTGGTGAGTTACAGAGCTGGTAAATGGCAGTTAAGGAATGGGAGCCAAGGCAATCCATGTCTCAAGTCCATACTTTGAATTACTATATCCTGCCACCTCTGATGCCACCTCTGAATCAATAAGCATCTCTAAGATGTGGTGAGGAATTAGATGTAGGTGACTATGGGGGAAGAGTCGTTGATGTTGACTGCTTTGTTGACACAGAGGATAGAGATACCACTTACAGAGATAGGAGGAGCAGGGAGGACTTTTGGAGGAATTACAATAATTTGGGGATAATGTCAAGTTTCCAGGTTCTTGTGGGTCATTCAGCTGGTAACATATGGAATGCAATTGGATATACCACTGACCCTTGAACCAAGGGTACCAATCCCTGGTGCAGTCAGAACACCTCCTATAACATCTGACTCCTCAAAAACTTAACTACTAAAAACCCACTATTGACTGGAAACCTTACCAGTGACCTAAAGAGTTGACTAACACATGTTTTATATGTCATGTGCATTACTTACTGTGTTTTTAATAATAAAGTAACCTAAAGAAAAGCAAACGTTATTAAGAAAATCCTAAGGAAAATACATTTATAGTATGGTAAAAATGTTTCTCTGTGTGTGGACCTGCACAGTTCAAACCCATGTTGTTCAATGGTCAACATACAGACCTGGAGCTCAGGATGGTTCTGTGCTTGACAGTGATGTAGAACAGCTGATATCAGGACAAGCTAATCCTAATCACCCTCTATCTGAAGGACTGGATGGAACTTTCTGCCCTTGCTGTATCTCTGCATAGGTACATGCAGCGCAAATGCCAGGGAGGAAACTCTCGGGTCATTTGAGTGGGATCGTCTAAGGAACTCAAGGGCTACCAGGCTTTCTGTAATGAAGACAGCTCCACTTCTAACATTCATGTGTATGAAACCAGGGTGATGAAAAACTAGCAGCTCTCTTGCATCCAGTTTTGGATTCCATCTTTACAATTAAAATAGAAATGTTCTTTACAGACCTTTTCCAAGAGTATGTGGTTTGTTGGTGGTCCTTTGAATGCATTAGTAAAATGGTGGGTTTGATCCCAGCCAGGGTGACAGGATCAGGAACATGGAATCCAAAGAGCAGAGGGATCAGGGGGGCCAAGTGCCCACTGGTAGTAGGATGCATCATCCTTGGAGGTAGAGGTGCTCACAAGTTTAAATGGAAGTACACATTTCCTCTCATGTCAGTGGCAAGCACTTTCTTTTCAGAAAAAAGAACTACCTCTCCTTTCCCTCTCTAATCTAGGGTTTAAAAATACAATCAAAGGAATGTAGCAAAGAAATATTGAAACCTAAGCATAGTATATAGAGTAATAATTTTGAAAGGATTTAAAGCTCTGACAATTATATTCAGTTAACTTTAAAAAGCCTAGTGAAATTGTTGGAAATTACTTAAATTCTTAAGTCTAGACAAATAAGTTTTTGCTACATTCATTTTTTAATGAAATTTATCTGATTATAAGATTCTACTTATCTCGAGTCTAAGTTAACTATATTCTTTTCTTTTGGCCTCCTTGAGATATTAAAAGTAAAGCAGAATCACACCATCATTTGGCCCTTCCACTCACCTTGGTCAGGGTAACAACTGTTTTCATATTCTAATATCTCAAAGTATAAGTTGATTTTGATTGTTTTTGGCCATAAAATCTCTTTGGAAGTTACTGTTTAAATACAAAGTCTATTCATGAAACTCTTGACTTAAATTCTGTATCTGCCCTCTACTGGAATAACTGGCTTCTTTTCTGTATTATCTTCTTCGGTAGACAGGATTCTAAAATGGCCCCTTGATCTCCATCCCCTGGTGTTCGATCAGATTATGTCATGTTCTGTGGCAAAGGGCATTTTGCAGATGTAATTAAGGTCCCCAATCAGTTAACTTTAAGATAGAGAGATTATCCTTGGTGAACCCAACCTAATCAGACAAGCCCTTCAAAACAGTTTCCTCTGGCCAGTTAAGAAGCAAAGTCAGAGATAATCCAAAGCAGGAAAGAGATTCAACATGAGACAAGTTCTGCATTGCTCAGAAAAGGAGAGGGCTATGCAGCAAGGACCTGCGAGCACCCTTTAGGAATTGAAGTCAATCTCCAGTCAATAACCAGCAAGAAAATGACTTGAGTTTTACAACTGCAGTTGGATTCTACCAGCAACATGAGTGAGCTTAGAGGACCTTGAGCTCCAGAGGAGAACCTGGACAGCCAATGGCTGGATTTCAACCTCCACAGAGAACCCAGCCATGCGTGCCAGATTTCCGTGCTATTTTTAAGCTGCTAAATTTGTGGTAATCTGTCACGTAGCAATAGAAAACTAATATACTGTCCCTTACTCCGTTTCTCTCTGATAATGCTGATCATTGGTCTTCAGAGTTGCAGTGTTAGCATCTCTCAAGCTGGCAGTAATGTTTTCCATTTGTTGCCTTAATGGTCACTATTGCATTGAATTAAGTAGACTCCAATTTCTTTTCTCAAACTCTTGTCTTTTAAAACCCTGAGCTGGGGATCCCTGGGTGGCGCAGCGGTTTGGCGCCTGCCTTTGGCCCAGGGCCCGATCCTGGAGACCCGGGATCAAATCCCACATCGGGCTCCCAGTGCATGGAGCCTGCTTCTCCCTCTGCCTGTGTCTCTGCCTCTCTCTCTCTCTCTCTCTCTCTGGGACTATCATAAATAAATAAAAAAAAAATTAAAAAAAAAAATAAAAATAAATAAATAAAACCCTGAGCTGGCGGGCACCTGTGTGGCGCAGTTGGTTAAGCATCAGACTCTTAGTTTCAGCTCAGGTTTCATCTCAGGGTTATGGGATAGAGCCATAGTTATGGGATAGAACCATAGTTTCATCTCAAGGTTGTGGGATAAAGCCCTGCATCAGGCTCCATGCTAAACAGGGAGTCTGCTTCTCTCCCTCCCTCTTTGCCCCTCCCCTCAGTTATGTGCATGCACTCAGTGCTGTCTCTCTCAAATAAATAAATAAATCTTGGGGGATCCCTGGGTGGCTCAGCAGTTCACCACCGCTGAACAGCAGTTCAGCCCAGGGCCTGATCCTGGAGGCCCAGGATCGAGTCCCACGTTGGGCTCCCTGCATGGAGCCTGCTTCTCCCTCTGCCTGTGTCTTTGCCCCCCCCCCCCCCCCCGTCTCTGTCTCTCATGAATAAATAAAATCTTTAAAAAAAATTAAAATAAAAATAAATAAATCTTAAAAAATTAAAATAAAATGAAACCCAGAGCCCAATTTTGGGTTCTATCTTATGATTCTCGGTATAGGTTTCATCCTGTGGGGGAAGGTAGGGAAGGCCTTAATCTTTCCATATTTATATTGTTGAAGTGACATGCTTGAAGCTTCTGTTCCTTTTCACTTCGTGGTTTAATTCTTGGTGATGTTACATCATACTGTAGATGTTTCTCACGTTATTCATTGAATGGAGTTTGCTGTTCCCATTTCATATGTAGAAAAACAAGCAAAAGAGCAATATGTGACTATCCCATAGCAGAGGTGGGATGGGGACCTAGAACAGAAGGAGATGTGTGGGATGTGCTGGTGGGTGTTTATAGTACCCAGCAACAAGGAACAGTTGAGTGATCATGAACATTGAAGTCCCACTAGTGAAGAAAGTATCTCCGTGTGACTGTCTTACTTCAGGGGAAAAGAGCACATTATATGTGTGATTGTTCTATTTTAGTCTCCTTGGTTTTATTTGGACCCTCTACCTAGTATTTCCTTTGGATATAGAAAAAAACACTGAAATAGAAGGAAATATTCTTTTTATTAAGTAGTGAAATATCCTGGACACTGGATGGTCCACTGAATAATCTGTAAAACTATTTCTTAGATCTGGAAGGCAGAAGGGGATGGCATAGCAAGCTTTTTATATTCATTTTTAATGTATCCACATTATTCAGGTAAACTTCTTTAACTGGGTTTGCCTTTGAGAAAAATCTAGTATACTTATATATGCTTACATTAGATTCTACTTATCAGTCTGTCTGGGCAAGCTTTAGAATACTTTGAGTCATTTGGTTACATTCACAAAGTGATTCACTATTAGACCTTGGTCGGGGAACTCCCCACATTTATTAAGTTGAGCTGTGCTACCCCTTATTTGTTAACATTGTGAAGACTTTTTAAATCTTATAAAATTTAACCTATTTTAAATTTGCAAATATAGACCTTTTATCTATAATTGTCAAAGTAATTTTGATCCACTAAAATAGATTTTTTTATTTTAAAAAGTATATGTACACATAATACACTTGAGAACCCTTGCAAAGTATATGTACACATAATATACTTGAGAACCCTTGCAACTGTATATTGCCTCTTCTTAAACTAGTTAATAAATCCAGGTCTCAGATTATGCATTTAGGAGATGGTACTGTGTACAAAGGACTCTGTGTCAAGGTGGTTTTCTTTATTATATTTGCCTTGGAAAATTGTATTAATAATTTATATGTAAGGAACATAGTTGATTAGGGGATGTAAGTAACCACAATACCAATTTCATTCCTGATATTTTCCAGTCTCTAGTCTCTAAACTACTGGTATTTTGGGTTTTGGGGTTTTTTTTAGATTTTTGGAAAGAACAGATGGTTTTTTATTTTGTTTTCCAGTTCTGTTTTGAGAAGTTGCACCTTACTTATAACACATGCTTTGCATTTCTTTTAGGGCTACTATATATCTGTATAATCTGGTCAATAAAATTTGATGATCTTATTTTTCTTAAGTCTTTGTGTCTAGTATTTTATCACATGATCTTTCATATAAAGTGTTTTTATTTTATGTATTTTGAAGTTATAGAGGCAAAGTGTTGTCTACCTTTTGCCTTCAGGGCAACCTACCTGGAAAAATTAACCCAAGTCTTAATTTTGGTGTTTGCATTTTTCTCATTAACCTACTTTTATGTGTACAGAGAATATTTGAATTCACTGTTTTTGTGCATTGGTACTAGATCATGAGATTTTCAGCAGTGGCATATGTTTAAATCTTTCTTTTTTTCAAAATCTTGTTTGGTTTTGCTTTTTTAAGACTATATGCAATATTTTTGGAAATCTGCTTAATATGAGAAAATTCTAAAAATTGTCAAATATGTAATTCAGATATTTTTCTTAAGAATATATCTCCTGGTATAACTTTAATGGCATTTAATAATTTAATCATTATTAAATTTGATTCTTTAGTATTTTATGTTTGCTTTATCTGTCACGTAATAAAGTTCAAGGGGATCTAGATCAAATTTGAAACCAAAAATGACAATGAAAATCCCACAAGGTGACCTGTGGCTCAGTTTATCCTCTTGAAATAAATTGTTGGCTTTAACATAACATTTACACCTGATAAATATCACCCCTCCGTTTTATTGGAGTAGAAGTGAAGCATAATGTACAAAGCTTTGCACATTATATTTTCTCATTGAACAAAAAAACTGCATTATGTACCTGAGTCAGGCTGATAGGGAGAGGACACTAACTGAAGAAGTAAATAAAACTAAAGTCCTATGTTTCATGAGCTTTTTATCCACAGGTTACTATCCTGAGTTCTTTTATTTATTCTCATTTAGTTATTTCAACTTGCTTACAGTTTTATTACTCTCATTGTAAATGTGAGAACACCCTGGTTCAAAGAAATTAATTTGCTCACGGTCATATAGTTAATAAGTACTAGAACTGCATTTACCTAAATCTGGCTTCAAACTGTAGGCTATTTCTGAGAGTTCACAGTCTCCCACGTAACTTACGGAGTCATCATATATTCATTTAAATAAGTGGAAACAAAGAATATGGGGGCAGGAGTGGCAAGAGCCTGGAAATGTGTCTGGTGATTTGGCTTTTGCCCTCTCTCAGGTAGTTTGATGTCTGGGAAGATCCTGAAACAAGGCCTGCTTGCTTCTCTGGTTCTCTCAGTTGTTCCTGGTCTCTGAGTGATTCTTTTTTTTTTTTTTTTTTTTTTTTTGGTGTGAACATCTCACACAGTGTGATAAGTACCTACCTCACACCAACCAAATTCATCATCTTATATTCACTCCGCAGCACTGGAGGATACACCGGTATGTCAGACTTACTGAGAGAAGAATGTCCAATACTGTCCTTTATGGAATGCCAAAGAATCATTTGCCTGTGTCAGCTCTCTGATATAAATCTGAGTCTCCTTGCTCACCTGCTAGAAATGTGATTCCATGGTATTTGCCAAGCACTGTGCTAGATTTCATATATTTTAAATGTTTGTAGAAATACCGGTATTACAATTGCTCACCTGTTTTTCCAAAAATCACTTGGCATAGATTTCTTATCTTTTAAATATTAAGTTCAGTTCACTATTTCAGAGCATAACATTTCAGATTTGACTTAAGTAGGCATACTTCTGTTTCATACAGCAGGTATCTATTATTCCTGGCCAATCTGTTGAAAAGGAGTCTTTTGTCCAAAGGTTCATTTGAAAAGAGGTAATGATATATCCCTAATCTCTCTCTCATTTTAAACATCTTTCTCTTTTGTTTCACACATTTCTTTTTGCTTAGATTTCACTGTGAAGTTCTTTGACATCTTTACCACTTAGTACTTTGTCTAAATTAATCTCTAGTTCCTTTTCTTCTTGTTGGGATTTCACAGTAAACCATAAAATGTAAAAATACAACAATTCTTTCATTTGCTTAGAAGCCAAGACTACAGTCTTTGGGTCTTTGAATAGATTATTCATCTAAAGAAGGGATTTTAGGCAATGTAGATTTCTGGATGTTTGTTTAGGGTAGGAAGTGATCAATAGGAGATACCGAAAAAATAACCTTTTCTAAATACTCTTTCATCGAAGTGTTTAAATGTTAACTAAGATATAAGTGCTTGATTTATACTTAGAGGTATTTGATGTGAATACTCAACCAATTTCTACCCAGGATTGTTCATTCATAAAGCATTTATTATACACCTGGTCTATGCCCAGAAGTCTTCTGGAATGCAAATATGATCTAGTTGAGGAGATAAGAAGGTTCCTAGTCATTCAGTATATAGCACTCAGGTGAAGATAGGTGCTATGGGGATTTATTTATTTATTAAAAAAAAAAAAAAAAAGCTCTGGCCAGTTTTATTCAAGAAAAATTTTGTATGGTTTATTTTCCACCAGTCTGTTCTGGCATGCTTCTAATGGCAGCAGAATCACCTGGATCAGCGATAGCTGGTACGCATACACTGTAGTATTTCCCACATGCTGTGCCCAATTCAATATTATTGCCACTGTAGTAATGGTCATCAGTTTTGGTTAACATGGTGTAGTATTCTTTTTCAGATTTCCTAAAGGCTGGACAGTTGTTGACAAGGATGACCAGTTTTGCTTTGCTGTGTCCGATCATTTTCAGAGTCTGCTTGTATCCCAGCCTGTTCTTTCCATTTTTCGTAACATGTCAGAGCCTGAGTTGATCGACTCCAGCGACCTTTTAATCTTCTTTGTGGCCACCATCTTCCTGTCTTAGGTTCAGGAAGGCGCCAACTGAGAGCAGCTTCCAAGGTGGCTGGGAGCAGGAGAGAAAAGAGCTGCTATGGAGATTTAAGTCCTCCCTTAGCATTTGCTTTATCTTTCTAAACTTTTGATACTTTAAGACAGTAAAGGAACTGGACACCACTTTTCAATTAGTAAATATGCTATGACAGCACATATTTGTTTTAACTTAATCATAATATTTTCCAAAAATAAAAATATCCTGGAGGCTTTCAAGGAAAGAAAACCTCCCTGATGGAGTTGGCATATTACAGATTCTGCTTTAAAAAATTAAGTTGCTTTCTTTTACATTCTTACGCATTTTCAGAATACAGGCAGCTACTAACATGGATGCTAGAGTTTCTGTACTGCAGGCTCATAGCCAGAGTGAGATGCAAGGGGAAGAGTTGAGAGTTCTGGATCTTTATTCTCAGTCATGGTCAAATGGATGCATACCTGGCGGGATGTGGAGTAACCTCCTTTCTGTGGTACCTTTCGTGTGCTATCACTGAGGTACTTGATGCTGATGTTAATTCTCCTATTGATGGTAAATTTTAGGAAAGTTGTTTCATCTGTATTCTTCGTAATGTTTTTTTGTCATTAATCTAAAAACATTATGTTTCTCTATGCATTTAGGGATACTTGATACCACCCCATCTAGAGCCATGCCCCTAATATGGTTTCATAAATAACTGAGAGCCAAAGCTCATCATATATGTTAATTTAACCATCCAAATGTGAGCTAACATATAACTCCTATCTGTAATTAGATAAAAATTAAAAGTTCTATTAAATGCATGATAATGTCTTTAGTGATTTTTGAATAATAGTCTTGTCTTTTTTTTTTTTTTTAAATAGTCTTGTCTTTATGAAGTAAACCTGAATTGGTAATATAGCCTCTACAATCACAGACTAGTTGGGAAGTTTGAAAGAAATGATCAGAAGCATAATATTGAGGAGTTCTATTCCTCTGAACTCTGTGGCATTGTTCTGAAGTTAAAAAAAAAAAAAAATGCCAGACATTGCTCAGATTTTACAACCAGGAACTAGGCTTAGACAGTACTTCCTTACATAGGCACCTTTAATACTATTATTTTTAATAAAAGATTCTTTTCCTTTTTGAATCTAGTTCATATATTTTGGTTGTATAATGAAGGTACCATAATTCTTACATTATTTTAATATTCCTGTATCACTTTAGCCTTGAGTTGGCTTGAAGTCACAGAGACCCAAAGACAAAACTACAGATTGGCATGTTGCCCAAGGAGACCAGGTTTCTCTTCAGTTGTTGCTATGTAATGGACTCAGTTCTGGTAGTAAGTACCCATCAAAGTCCAAAATGATCACTACCATTCCTGTTCCAATATTCACATTGACATTCCAACTATCAGGAAGAAAAAAGATGGAAAAGAATCCTCTCTAAACATGCATCTTGTTTACCATTTATGTTCAGCAGTGTGCTGGAGACTAGCCAGGGGCATTAAGGACAGAAAAATAAGCAAACAAAAAAATATAGCATCTAGACTGGAAAGGGAGAAATAAAACTATTTCTATTTGCAGATGATATTAACTTTTATAGAAAACCCTAAGGAATCTGCAATAAACAAACCAAAACTATTAAATTAATGAACAAGTTCAGTAACATTTCAGGTTATGAAAGATTAATATATAGAAATCATTTGTGCTTCTCTACACTAGCAATGAACACTCCAAAAATGAATTTAAAAACAGTTCTATTTGTAATACCATCAAAAGGAATAAAATGCTTAGGAATAAATTTAATGAAAGAAGTGCAAGCCTTGCATACTGAAAACTACAAAACTTCATTGAAATAAAGATCTAAATAAATGCAAAGATATTCCATGGATCAGAAGAGTTAAGGTTATTAAGATGACAGTTCCCAAAATGATACATAGATTGGACATAGTCACTATCGAAATATCCTAGCTTGCTTTTTAGGGGGCAGAAATAAACAAGCTAATCTATAGAGCTCATATGGAAATGCAGGGGGCCCAGAAAAACCACAACAATCTTGAAGAACAAAGTTGGAAGACTCACATTCCTAATTTTAAAACTTATTACAAAGCTACAGTTAAGACATTGTGGTACTCGCATAAGGGTAGAAATCTCCATACATTTAAGATGAAATAAACACATTTGAAATAAACCCTTATACTTACTGTTACAAGGAGGCAAGACCATTCAACTGGTGCTCAGGCAACTGGAGATCCACATTCAAAGGGCTGGACCCTACTCACAGCATGCACAAAGAATAACTCAAAATGGGTCACAAACCTAAATGTAAGAACTAAAAACTATAAAATATAGACGTAAATCTTCATGATGCTAGGTTAAGCAACAATTTTTCACATATGACACCAAAAACAAATGACAAAAGAAAAAATAAATTTGACTTCAAAATTTAGATATTTTGTGGTTTAAAGGACACTATCAAGAAAGTGAAAGGACAGTCTCTGTAATGACAAAAAGTGTTTGCAAATCATCTGTCTGATAGGGAGCTTGTATCCAAAATATACAGACAACTCTTAGAACTTAACAATAAAGACAAATAACCAAATTTAAAATTGGGCAAAGGATCTGAATAAACATTTCTCCAAAAAGATATAGGAATAGCCAGTAAGCACGTGAAAAGAGGCTCAACATCACTCATCATTCAGTAAATACAAATCAAAACCACAGTGAGGCATACTTCACCCCCACCAAGATGACTATAATTAAAAACACGGATAATGACAAGTGTTGGAGAGGAATGTGGAAAAATTACCATGTGACTTAGCAGTTTCACCCCTAGGTATATTTCCAAGAGAAGTATGTCCACAACGTATGTACACACACACACACAAAAACTTGTTCACACATGTCCATATCAGCAGCAGGCTATAATACCAAAACTGTAAATAGTCCAAATGTCCATCATCTGATGAATGGATGAATAAAACATGGTATATCCATATACTCAAATATCATTTGGCCAAAAAGGAATGAAGTGCTGATCCATGCTACAAGATAGATGAACCTTGAAAACATTATGCTAAGAAGCTGGACTCAAAAAGTCACATACTTTATAATTCCATTTATATAAAATGTCCAGAATGGCAAATGTATAGACACAGAGAATAAATTAGTGGTTGCCTCAGGCTGGGGTGAGAAGTAGGGTGAGGACTATTAATGGTTATGAGATTTCTTTTGGGATGATAGAAATGTTCTATAATTAGGTTGTAGTGTTTGCACAACTCTGAATATACTAACATTATTGAATTGTAAATTTTGATCAGTGAATTTTCTGGTATAGGAAAGACATTTTTAAAAAGTAAATCTTAGAAGTGGCACATATTGTTTCCACTATTTTCTGTTGGCCAAAACTTGGTTACACTATTGTACCTATATGGGAGTAGGGATATTGAAGGTGGAAACAGTGCTCTGTATTCTGGGCAGCCATGTGCCCAGCTGACAGAAGGGGACTATGAGTGAGATATTGGTGGACATCTAGTAATTTCTGCCACCTTCTTGTTAAAGGTGAATCATAACAAAAACTGCTACAAGTTGTTGTCATTAAGTTGATAGTCATTCTTGATGAAGAGCTTCCTATTAACCTGAAATAATTTTTTTAAAAGATTTTATTTATTTATTCATGAAAGACACACAGAGAGAGGCAGAGACACAGGCAGAGGGAGAAGCAGGTTCCACACAGGAAGCCTGATGTGGGACTCGATCCTGAGACTCCAGGATCATGCCCTGAGCCGAAGGCATACGCTCAACCACTGAGCCACCCAGGCGTCCCAATAATCTGGTTTTTAAAAAAGGTTTAAATAGTAAGAGAGGGTTGAGAAAATAGAATTGCCCTTATTCTTTGTTGTAAAATAGAAGATAAAAAAAGAAGAAGAAAAAAACCTTTTCATTTGATCTGATAGCTCAGTGTGTCAATTTGTAGGGACTCAGTAGTGAAAAATGACTATGTCAAATAATCATGAGTGATGCTTTATTGATACCAGCTGGGTCTATGACCCTGGTCTGGTAAGAAGACAAGAAAAGTCCCTGGCACCCGAGAATGCCACAGTCTAATTGAAGAAAAATAATGTATATGCCTAAAATGTTAAATGACACAGGATAATTTATATTTCCTACAAAATGCAAAAAATCAGACAATAAAAGCTATGCAAGTTTGATAGTCTGAGAAAACCCTGTAAACCGAAGTATCTGAGGACAATAAGAGTAATGTAAGAGTAATGATACTTTTGGAGAGCTTACTAGGTGGCTGACACTTTGTAAGCACCTGATAAGTCTTATCTTGCTCCCTTCTCACAATAAGCGAAAGACCAGGGTCACCCGGTAGGTGATGTCTCTCCAGGGCTTGTGCACTAAACTGCCTGCCTCAGTTGTGCTCTGAACCCAGGCTGCCCAATAGGATGCCCGAGATTTCAGGACACTGAAGGTTTCTGGACCCCAGTCTCAGAGATTCGGATTTCAGCAATCTGGTGTGTGCTCTCACCCTCCCTGCCATTGGAGTTGTTTTTACAAGTCCCTAGAGGATTACAGTGACTCTTCAGCTCAGAGTTGGAACCACTGTTTTCCTTAGGGCTGCAGGTTCCTCTCCTTACACACGAGAGATGATCAGCCCCTAAAAATAGAGCAGGACCCGAGACAGCAGATATGGTCTCATTTTAGAAGGGGTTAGAGCTAGATGGCAGCTAAGCTCAGGTAGTGGCGTTGTCTACTGTTCCTACCCCCATCCACCCGCCGAGGCTTTTCTCTGTTCCACAAGATACACTTTAGTGTCACAAAATGTTGTTGCTTAGAAATGGACTGTCCTGTTAAAGCGGATGAATGTTGAGATGCAGGTGCATGCATATCATTGGAGGATCATGCTAGTGTTCAATATTTGGAGTAGGGGGATGCTATTGGGGTGACTCTTAGGTTGCTAACAGTATTCATTGTGTCTGCCCAGAACTAGGACATTGATTTTTCCTTTTGCTTTCATGATGTCTGTGCCAGAAGCTTTATCTTCTTTACTCCTTACTACACTTTTTGAGAATCTCTCTTATCAGGTGGTTTTAGATGCCTTTATTTGATTGATACCTATGTCCAATCCTTCCTCTCCGGTCCTTCATTTTCTTCTAATACTTCAACCATTAGGCTAAAAGCAGTTTCTTCGCTTCTTCCTAGAGTTTTCTTTTCCACTGGCAAAATTTTGTTTTGTTTTTCAGTTTCCATTGATTTCAAAATTACTACCTGTGCTCTAGTGGTTTCCCATAACCACATCCTCCCTGATTACTTTATAATTTCTCTATCTTAATTAGTTGCTAATTAGTTAATTCTTTTAGGATTTTCCTCCTCTTCTATTACTTCCTTTTTAGAATACCTTAGTGCTTTTTCATTGCAGACAACATTGTAATTTCATGGTTTCATGATTGCTTTTTAACTGATGTCATAGCAATTTACTATGACATCATTTCTTGCTCTCCTTTACCTCCCTACTGCCCATAGCTTTTCTTTATTTGCCATGTCATTTGGATTGTAGTTCTTTGGGACAGTATGGCAGTGCCATGTTCTCTTGTCACAGTAAATATTGTTTATTTGGAAGACAATAGAGTAACTAGAACCTTACACACTGATAATGTTTGAGGATGCTCACTAAGTAGCATTTAATTATACCCCTCAGCTTATGGGATAAAATGTAACTAAAAGAATGAGGAAAGGAATTTTTAGTCTAAGCTACCCTGGCAAATTCAAGCTTGCATTTATGAAGAATACTTAGAAGGAAAAGCCTCTGTAATATAACCTTTGTGATCACTATAATCAGAAGGCTTTGCTGGCATTGCAGATCATGCATATTGATGTTTTAGGTAACAGAGTCTAATACTGAAACAAAAAAAGAAAAACTATAACATCACTGGCATAGTATCACCTAGAAGTGTATTTCTCATATCCCAGCTCCGTACGTAGTGAGGATGCAGGCAGGTGGTTTGTACCGCTGTGTATTGATTAAGGAACCCAGACTGTTGGCAGCCATGCTATCTTCAGGTTGTTCCAAGGTCTTCCTGGGAATCCATATTCAGCCTTTGCCCGAGAAAAGAGCAGAGAGGATGGGTTGTGGGCATCTTTCATGGATAAGGACAGGAAGTGGGAGGTGTTTCTGCTCATACCCGACTGTCTAAAACTCAGTGACATGGCACCACTTAACTGCAAGGGGAGTCAGAAGAAGAGGAACCTGTCTGGTTATCAGCCCCTGTCACTTAAGGTATTTTTTTTTTTTTTTTAATGGAGAGGGGAGAGGGAATTGCAAAAAGGTGATCAAAAGGTACACAAACTTCCAATTATAAGATAAATAAGTACTAGGGATGTAGTGTACAACATGAAGACTACGTTAAAACTTGTGTGATGGACAGGGAAGTTGTTAAGACAGTAGATCCTGGGACACTTGGGTGGCTCAGTGGTTAAGCATCCGCCTTCGGCTAGGGGTGTGATCCCAGGGTCCCAGGATCGAGTCCCACATCGGGCTCCCTGCATGGAGCCTGCTTCTCCCTCTGCCTATGTCTCTGCCTCTCTCTCTCTCTCTCTCTTTCTCTAACTCTCTCTCTCTCATGAATAAATAAATCAAATCTTAAAAAAAAAAGATTTTTTTTTCCTGAGGGTTCTCATCACAAGAAGAAATGTTTTTTCTTTTTATTGTTTCTACATGAGATGATGGATATTAACTAAAACCTAGTGTATAGTCATTTCACTATGTGTGTATGTCAGACCATCATACAGTGATTTATGTCGATTATTTTTCTGAAAATAGTTTTCTGAAAAAAAGTTTAAGTTGTAAGAGAAATGAAGTGGTTTGAGTTATGTAACTGACTCAATAGGGTTTCAATCTACATGAAGAGGGTTGTAAGATCAAGTCAACACATAATTAAAATGAAACAACTCTATTAAAAATGAGGAGGTAAAATACAGTGTTGTCCACTTGACTGGCTTTCCTTTTAACATTAGTAAGATAAAACAATGCACAATTGTTAAATTAGATTTGTAGCAAGTAGTAACAGATACCATAAAACCTATTAATTTACTCATTGATAGATTTAGCTTCAACATAAAAAGCAGTTTATATCCGTAACAGATAAAAACAATGCCAGGTTTAGTAAATCTGATTCTCGTTACACATGTATTAACAAATCAGATTATTTCAATGAGGCCTCATTAATCAGTCAGCAAATACATGAATATCCACCATGGACACGGTTCTCCTGACATGCTGAGAAGAGACCAAGCTAAATGGGGATAAAGGCATACTTTAAAAAGAAAGATAATCAGCAATATGAGTTTGTATATTTGCTATGCAAATTGGAAAATCAGGTATTCTGGAATTTGAAAGGATTAAAATTGCACACGTTCTGTAGAGATAGAACCCAAATTGTTGACCAAGTCTGTTACTCTGGTGTGAAATGCCAACAGGTAAGAACAAAGAGACACAGAAGTGGAAAATCAAAAACACTGTAATTTATTAATTGCCAAAATCATAGCACAACTTAGGGAATTTTGTAAAATCATATATTTGTTCTTTGTTACATGAAGGTAGCAGAAAAACAAACCAACGTGGGTGTGTGTCTGTGTTCTCTGGATTCAGCCCAACCTTAATAGAAGACTCATCAGCAGTGAGTTAACAGGTTTAATTGCAAAACATTATAGATGTCATCCAAGTACATCATACTTCATATTTAAAAATAAAAACAAATTTAATAGAGATTTGGATTCTACTATGACAGACATACAAGTTTCTGAACATACCCTAAGTAATCCATATATAAAGACAGTATAATTATGCACTAATTCAGTATATTCAAATGTAATGAATTCTATTACAATTTAAGCAAAGCTAAAAATAATTACAGGCAGCATAAAAATAAAAGATTCAATGGGGGAAAATAAATAAATATAAACATTTTTATATTTGGATATTAAAAAAGCAAAACAAAACTATGAGGCATTGAGTCTGGGCTACGTCATTGCATTGCTGTGGATGTTAGTAAGACAAGGTAGTTTAGAGAGGATCTTATCTAACAGCATTTATGGTCCTGAATTATCTTTGTTCCTTAAACTTTATAACCATGATCCTCAAAATTGACGAATGTATAGACCAATTTCAAAAGGAAAAAAAATGCCTGTAATTCCCACATTATTAAATTATTTTTAGTGTCATTTAACTATACATAAATATTAAAATATCAGTCCAGGTTCCTCCTGCTCTGTGCTCCTAAAGAAATTTATAAATTTAGCATGGAATATTAGCAAAAGTACAAAATAGCTACAGTTCAAATGAAAAATATTCATATCAGGAAGACATTCATGAAGGTGACATTTGAGCTAGTCTTTCAAGAATGGATATGTCAATAGTGAATAAATAAGGATTGGGAGATAAGACTCAGGCAAAGGAAAGAAAGTGAGAGACCCAGAAGAGTGTGCCACAGAAAACAGGTCTTTTGGGCTCCAGTGTATGGTGTTGGAGGGTATTGGTTTTATATTCTGTGGATAGATCTTGAGGGCCTTGAATATTGACCCAAAGACTTACTTATTCTGTATGAATGAGAACCACTGAAAGCAGATGTGAGTAGAAGAATAAGATGAGCTATGCTGTGTTCTTGGAAGTTTTATCTGCAGCAGTATTTAAATAAATTGACAGAGTGAAGAACAAGAGATTGAAAACCCAGCCAAGAGGTTAGCTCCATGAGAGCAGATACTTGGTTCAATACTATATCACCAGGTTCTAGATCATAGCTGGTCCTCCGTGTTTGTTAGATGAATGTGGAATGCCTGAATGAATAGTATGGGGACATCCAGGTAGAAAAGTGTAGAAGATAAAGTCTGGATGAGGAGCTCAGAGTACAAGTTGGTAGCTGAGAGCATGGATATGCGAGTTGTCCATAACTAATTGAATCCCTAAGGGGTGTGTAAGATGATAAAGGAGAGAGAAACGGTGAACAGGTTAAAGGTGGAAACTTGAGCAACTCCTGGTGTTACAGCTAATTGTAAAAGGGGGAAAAATCTGTGAAGGTAACAAGGAGAGATCAGAAAGGTATATCAAGAGATGATAGTGACCCAGCAGCCAAAGGAGCAGAATTTGTGCATGTCTGCCTAATAAATTTTTATTTTAAATTTTGAATTTGATTTTTTTTAAGCAGACTTACTTTGAAGAATTCATGGACTCTAGTTTTCCTAGTTTTAAAAATGATTTTAATGAGTGTATAAGACTTAATGTTGAGGGGGTCAGGGTCAAACCAGGCAAGTAAACTATATCCCAGAAGCATGCTGGATCTGGGGAAATTTCAGGATGATATTAACATATTTTGGAATTTAACACACATTTCTTTTAGGCTTCTTGTTACTACATCTTTGAGCTAAATATGCAAGTTTTAGCATTTTATGTATATGTGTGTAGTTATATATGTGTAGTAGTTAAGCAACGGGATAATTATATCACAAAAATGTTTACTTTAGGAATTCATTTAATGTAGTGTCTCTATTAGTGGCCTACCCTAGGACATTTTAAGTGATTATATTAAGTTTTATTTCTAGACAATTTTTGTGAAACTTCTTTTGCCTCAAGTAGGCACATGGTTCATTTGTTTAAAAAAATAAAAAAGACATAAGCTCAAAAACAGTCACTGGTTTCTTACTATTTCATAGCTTCGAAAATCATTCTGGATCCTCTTGACAGAGTGTTTACTACATCAGCTAGCAGTAGGATTTAACATTAAATTTTCATTTTGATTAACTTGACTGCAATTGTTTCTTGGCTGTCTCTGTAGAGCTCACTGCGGAATAAAATTAAAACAGTTTATGATATAGCAATTTAGTTGCAGAAAACGACATTTTTCTTTTTCCCTGAATGGTGGTGTGTTTTCCCTAGAAGGTTTCTACATACACCCCATGGGTCTGATTTCTCCCTTCTCTGATCCAGCTTTTATAATAATATTGCCAGGTTAATTTTCCTAAAGCAGAGCTTTGGCCATTCTCTCATGCCAAACCCTTTTCTCCTTCCCCATTGCCTCCCTCCTTTCAGAGCCCAGCTCATCCATGAATTTAGGAACAGCCCAAAAGCTATATATTCCTCCTGAGGTTTTCTTGATCTTCTCTGCTAAAGTTCCCGTCTCCACTCCAGATTCCTTATTCCTCTTGCATAGCACTCATCATGCCCTACCTTACATAAGATTACCTGTGAACATCTCTCACCAAGAGGATGCCAGCTTCTTGAATGCAGGGACCAAGCTCTCTTTTCATTTTTGCCCACTCCTCAATGTACATGTTAAGTATGTGCAGTTCTTTGTATGCTAGTTCTCCATCAATAAAGCTGTTTTTAGAAAAAGCTAAACAAGTAAGTAGATAAATGTTTGTGAGATAAATGAATGAAAAATATCTTAAAAGGACAATCTTGCAGACTACTCTTCTTTCTCATGTACACTACTCCTGATCCTCTTAACCCTTTACTTTTTTCTTTTTCCCATAGCACCTTTCATTTTCTAATGAATTCATAATTTATTCATTTTTGTTTCTGATACTGTTTCCTCCTTCCTTTAGTGAGACTTATTGCTGAGGGTCATTTTCTCCTTGTTACTTGGATTATTGTTGGCAGTTTACAAGGCAGAAGTCAGTGTGGTATTGAAAGAACAGGAAGAGACGTAGAGGGATCCCAAAGTCAGTTTCTGCTCTGCAGCGTTAGACAAGTTTTGTAACTGCCTAAAGATCACTTCCTCATCTCTAAGAGGGTAATAAGACCTATATTACAATGTTTATATGAGGATGGAATTCTAGGGAGAAAAAACTTAGAGTTAATAAATTTATAGCTGATGTTTCCTGATACCTCTTAACATCATATGACATTTCTCATCACTGTCACTATGTATCTTCACAACTACCCTGTGGAGCAGGTACTGTTGTTATTCCATCTCACAGATGAAAAGAAGGGGTTTCTGCCCGAGATCATACAGTGGTGGGAGGCAGAGCTTTGACTAGACTAGATCTGTTGACTTCAAGGGCCGTGCATATAACTCCTGCCTGCTGTTTATGTGCCCTTCCCACCCTCCTGCCTCCTGGTCAGGAGCCTCAGGGTAGGCTATATGATTTCTCCTTTGGAGGAGCCTTTCCAGATCTTTCTTTCTTGCTCCTGCATGCTTGAGGGAGATGCGGAGCGCTCATAAGTACCAGAAGCTTCCTTGGGAGGATTTTGTGAACCTGGTCTCCCAAAGTGTGAAGGGTGGGGAGTCTGGTTTGGCAAGCCCCCCCTGGTTAATTGGACCTCTCATTTCTGCTAGGGTACCTCTACTTCCAGATCTCCCATCCCACCTTCATCTTCACTCCCCAGTTGTATCGTCTGCAACAAAAATAAAATATTCTTGCATTTAATACTGTTTTGAAGATTATGGGCATACTGGATTGGAAACAGATTTGATGGCTTATGGATTGTGTTAACCAAATTGATCATTACAGCCTCCTCTGCTTTTTTGTATTGCAAAAGTACTGAATTTTTTTTAAGTGAACTATAAATTCCCTTTTAAAACACACTGTTACACACTGACTCTTTTGGTTATTGCAATATAATAAACATCAGAAATAAGAAAGGCTAATTATATTCTGTATAAAGAAATTAGCCTATTCAGGTATTATTTGAGCATTTAAAACGACTAAACCAGGACTAATGAGATGGATCGTTTCAGCATCTAAAAAATATATTTTTGTAAGTTTCAGGGGATGAATTTCTCTTTTGAATAATATATTTGTCATTGGTTCAGATGCTAAAAATGTATCTCAGAAAATAGCAAAATAAAAAAATAATTTCCTCTGCATGCTATAAAGTTTCATTATTTTTAATTGATTGGGAAGCTTGATAGGGGGCCAGAAAAAACTGGCAAAATATACAAAATTTAAAAGGAGATACTGGCATTTAATTTCAAGTACTGTTTCAACAGAGAGGTTTATTATATATTTTTGGTAGTTGCATTTTAGTGATTAAAAGCGTAAGCCTTAGAATCTGTCTGACTTAGGCCTGAATCCTCACTTTCCTGCTTATTAAATCTGTGGGCTCAGACATATCACTTAACATTCTTGACCTTGGTTTTTCCCACCTGTAAGAAGCAACAATAAGTGCCTCATATTATTGCGTCACATGAAGTAACAGACGCAAAGCCTCTGATTAGTGCCTAACATACTGTTGGCACTTAATAAATGTTTTGTTATCCTGGAGTATATTCATTTGGATTAAAAGAGGTTTTGAAAATATCTTTGCGGATAAGTGGGAAACACTTTTATGGAATCCTGTGTGCAACTGTCAACTTGTAGAATGCCTTTCTAGTGCTAATTCAGAAGCAAGCTTGTGTCCTCTTGGGATGAACTATCAGTTTCTGCATTAGGGACATTTTAACTAACGAAATTTTTATTGCAGAATATGGAGCAAGCAGATGCTGATTCTAAGTTTCTTATGCAAAATTATCTTTTCTAGGAGAATGCATAGAAGGGCTGCGGGAAAACGAGTACCTTCTGATTCACTCGTGCCGTCAGTGGACCACCATCACTGCCCACAGCCTGGAGGAGGGGCACTATGTCATTGGACCAAAGATAGAGATTCCAGTACATTATGCAGGTAAAACTCCCCTCAAGGGGCAAGAGAGGCAGAGGAGCAAAAATGCAAATCTTTTTCTCCATGGTGAGAAAATAGGACTTGTCTATAAACCAGAGTACGATGACTTAGAAAAAGAACCAAACACTTTTTTTGTAGTTATTTTATCTATCAGTGAAAGTTTTGTTTTGTCATAGGTATTTTTAATTAATGCATGTAGTTACATGTAGATTCTTACCAGATATTAATAAAATGAATATTTAACAAATACAAAGAAAGTCTCTGTAGTCTTGGGACGGCAGTTGATATCTGAGCTACAGTCTCCAAATAATCCTGGACATAACTCGGATTTTGCTTTTGTGAATGGTTTTACAAGGTGCCATTTCACATATGAGCGCTGTGGTCTGGCTTTAAAAATATATTGGAAGCTCAGATTCCTGGCCGTGTCCCCCTTTGCCACAATGCATTTGGAATACAGGCAGCTGAGGTGCTCTCACTGCTTTAGTTAAATCAGGGTGAGAGCAGCCGTTTTGCCTCAACTTTGAATGCCATTCAGTGAAACTGACTTTTACTGAGTATGTTCTGGGTGCCTGCACTGTCTGGGAGTTCAGGATACTTCTAGTGGTTTGAATACATTTTCAATTGTGCTGTCTTATAAATGCAATTAAAAAAAAAAAAAAACCCAACCATGTTATCCTATACTTATATCATTATGTAAAGGATCTTGATTTTTTTTCTCCATAATTGGTCAGTTTTTCTAATTCTGTAGGAGAATGCTTTAACCAATTACTTATAAGTTTTACAGCCCTCAACTGCCATTATGTTTCTCAGTGAAACCTTTATAACACCTAGAGAGTTGCCTATCAGGAAAAGGGACCTTGCTGTGGTCCCACTGGCTAGAATGGCAGCAAATGGTAAGGTTCAATATTTTTTGAATAAATGAATAGTTTAGCCCGCTTTTTGATTTGTAGGACAGCCTTCAATTGCCAGTATGTCCTCAAGATCACTCAGCTTCTCAAAAATTCTTACTTAAAAAAAATTGTAAGAAAGAATTTCTCTAGCCTGAAACTTTGTCCCCTAGGATTACATTTGCTGACCATAGGAGTAGCCTTCATGGAAAAACGAGGAATGAAAGCTGCTGAATGTGAGGTTGGGAGTCAGGCCAAAGGGACAGAGACCTTCTGGCCTGTCCAGTCTCTCCTGCCAAGGGTCCCATGACAGGTGAGATCCGTGCTATTTTTATGAGGCCCAAACTCCCAGTCCCTGTTTCTTGTGGAAAACTGATGAGAAAAGTATAAAACTGTGCTTCATCACACAGGCAGTTTTACCTATTGTGCCGTATTCTTGTAGCACATTGAATTTTTTAATCAATGCAGTCTTCCCAGCAAAATGGTTTCATTTGGTCCTTTACTTAAATCTCCTTGGAGTCTCCACACTGCCACCAGACTCCTTGGCTTGTTTCTTAAAGTTCTAGTCTGCTTCTCCAAACTTACCTTTTCCACTCTGAAGAGTGAACCTTCCATCTAGCTAGATTGGTTGCCTTGCTGTTCTAGATTGGTCGCCTCGCTGTTTCCTGGACATACTGGATACTTTTCCATTTACGCCATTCCCCAGCTAGAGTGGCCTTCCTCAGCCTTGCTGTTATCAGGGCCTATCCTTGCATCCCTGCTGTCCCTGTGTGGTCTCTGTACGTATTTATTGTGTCTCACATTCCTTTGGTACAGGCCCCAGTCTTTGTTCAGTTACCTTTTCCTGGAGATACACATCCACTCACCAGTTGGGACTGTACATTCCTCAACAAGTGAGACCAATTCGTTTTTAACTTTTTAAAAAATTTTAATTGCAACATAGCTAATATACAGTGTTATGTTAGTTCCAAGTGTACAATATAGTTATTCAGCAATTCCATACATTACTCAGTGCTCATCATGGTAAGTGTCCTCTTAATCCTCTTCACCTACTTCACCCCACCCCCCTCCCCGCCTCCCTTCTGATAACCATCTGTGTTCTCTGTAGTTAAAAATCTGTTTGTTCTCTATAGTTAAGGCAGTGAGACCAATTCTAAAAAACCCTTGTGAATCCTTTAGATCTGTAGACAAAAGATATAATTCTTTATTGCCATAGATTCTTGATCTAGGAATCTCAATCTTAGCTACACACTAGAATCTCCTAGAGAGCTTTAAAAATAACTAGTCCCCAGATCCCATCTCCAGAGATTCTGCTCTAATTGGTCTTGAGTGTCAGCTTAAGGATGGGCTAATAAGGATGTTAAATTATGTAGTTAAATTATGCAGCCAGGGGTGGGACCCACTTTCCTGGGATGGGCATACACATTGTCAGAAGAAAAGATTTCCCCAGGTATTTGTACATATTTTATTATTTTGAACATTTCTTACTAACAGCCATTCAACTTCCACTAGGAAGAAAGAAGTGGGATGTTCAACGGCTTACTCTTTGTAAGGAAGATGATGGTACACTTAACTGGGAAATAGGGCACCAGAGGGGAGATGAGTGAGGGGATGGGTTAAGCAGGTGAGGGGGATTAAGGAGTGCACTTGTCATGATGAGCACTGGGTGTTGTATGGAAGTGGTGAATCACTGTATTGTACACCTGAAACTAATATAACATTGTATGTTAACTACTCTGGAATTAAAATTTTTAAAAATTTTTAAAAGATGATACTTATTTTAAATGACAAGTTGAGGTCTCAAGACTAAAAAGAAAACATGAACTTTTAGATTAGACCAACCACTTCATGAAAGGAAAGAAAATATCTTAAAGGGGAAAAAAAACCCTTGAAATAGAGGACTGTCTTATTTTCACGCTGCTGTAACAAATACCGTGGATGGAGGAGGTGATAAACAGTTCATTTCTCAGAGTTCTGGAGGCAGGAACAATCCGGTGTCTGGTGATGATGGCTGCCAGGTTTCCAGGTGGTGGTCGTCTCGTTGTGTGCTCACTTGGTGGAGTGAGAATTCCACTGTCTCTCTCTCTCTTCTAAGGGCACAAATCCCATTTGTGAAGAGTAGGACATTTCAGAGTAGGAATAATCCTTCTCTAAATCTCCCCACCTCCATCCTTGTGTAGTTCTTGATTTCTATCTGATTGGGTTTTTACCATGAAAGTGACAGAACGACCCATTTCTAACCAAACCCCACTATTGCTGCTTCTATTTGTTGTCTTTCTACTGGAAGCAGAGCTTTTCTTATTTATTTATTTATTTATTTATTTATTTATTTATTTATTTACCTGTTACTGAATTACGGATTCCTATTTCATTCAGTGGGTCATAATATATTCCTGTCCCTTATATATTTTGATGTTTTCATTGCCCCACATTTAGCCATTTGGGTCCAGCTGGCCCATGTATCTCTGTGACATACCCCCTTCATTTTCCAAGCACGTTGTCCTTCTTTTCTGGCCAAGGTAGCAACCATTCTCTCTGTCAGTTTACTCTTGCAGCTGGGGGGCCCTGCACTGTCTTGCTACAGGCAACGCTCCTCACTTTGTGTAAATAGTGTCCCTTAGAGTTGGGCAGTGCACAGCCTGGGCAGCCAGATGCAGCTCTGTTCACACACATTCTGGCATATAATAAAACTCTGCATTTTTAGGAACTCATAATTCAGAGTGCCCTTCATCAGAAATTTTCATAAAATTTCATGAAATTCCTCATATGAAAAGAAATAATGGCATAAAATTTTGAGAAAAGAAAAATATGCTTTGAACTTATCAGAGCTGTGTTCTGACACAATGGTAATAAGAGTTGCCTCAATTCTGAATTCTAAAATTACTAGATGTGCTTTGGAAAAAAAATAAAAATCTCCCTCATTCTGGCAAAATCACTTTTTCATTTTGGATAAGAAAGAGTTTTCTTGGTGTAACAAACAATTGATTCTAGGGGAGAGAATGTGTTCAGTCAGCATCACATATTTTGCTAACAGCAGAGAAACCACTCAAAAAAAAAATTGGCATAGTGTTTAGAAAAGTGATTGCTGCTTTCATACAAATTTTATTCAAAGGACATCACAAATAAATTGTATCTAAACTTTCTGACTTCTCACTGTGTCCAAAAGGGCAAAGATTTCCTAAGGAACATACAATGCAGAACTCAGAATTTTTTTGCATTCTGCATACTCAGACCATGTAAATTACTGCTTAGCACTTCAAAAACAAAAACAAAAACTTCTCATTCACCCTGCATGTGTTTCCTCCTTCCCCACTCCTTATCTCTCCTAACATAGTAAACCAAAAAACAAGTTTATTTAAAAAGTTTTTTTAGTCAAATAAATAAATAAATATAATTTTTAAAATAAATTTTTAAAAATTATTTTTTTAAAGATTTTATTTATTCATGAGAGACACAGAGAGAGAGAGAGAGAGAGAGAGAGAGGCAGAGACACAGGCAGAGGGAGAAGCAGGCTCCACGTAGGGATCCCAACGCGGGACACCATCCTGGGTCTCCAGGATCATTCCCTGGGCCAAAGGCAGGTGCTAAACCGTTGAGCCACCCAGGGATCCCTAAATTTTTTTTTTAAAGCCGAGTGCAACTTCATTATAGCCAAGATTTTGTAAAGATGATTTTCACTTTACAAATCACGTTTCTCTTCTTCAGATTCCTTTGTCTCTGCAGCTTGACTGGTCTGTCAGGCAGACACTAGGTGGTTACTGCTGAAACTGTACCTTAGGATTCCTTATTTATGCTGACCTCTCCTAGAACATTAAACTAAATTTAGTACTCACAATCTGACTTTTTTTTTTGCCTTTAAAACTATTGTACATGTTAGGTTCCACAAAAACCTGGATATGCCATTGCCTCTGGAATTTCATTTACCTCCCAAAGCTCTGCATTTCCAATCTATGCAAAGGAGATTTACTTAGGAAATGTCATGAAGATTCCTTGTGACCTAACTTGTGTCAGTGATTCAACACCTTGCCTGGCACATAATGAGCACTAATCAGTGGTACCTCCTCGTTACCACTTCTCTCATGAAAGCCAGCCCCAAATAGTAGTCTGTAAAGACAAAACTTGGAGAAACCAAATGGATCAGAATGTGATGTATGTCTTAGGTCCACACCCATTTGAGAAGTAGGAGAATTCTGGGTTTATGAAAATTTAAATCATTTGATGGAACGCTCCCCTGTCATCATGGGTGAACAGATTGGTTCTTGAACGTAAGCATCAGAGAGAAACTGCTGCCACGTTTGGCTTCTATTTTTAAATTCTCATCCTCCTGCAAATCTGGTGAATCTATAACAAGCAAAACTGATCTTAATACTTCCCTACTAGCTACAATATGTACAGAAATAAGAGCACAAGGTTAGTGGAAGATTTGCTTATGAAGTCTACAGGGCTCTTGTTCAGCAAACACTGGATTTCTGTCAGCAGCGCCTGGTTTTAAAAATGTGGGTGTGCATTCTGTCTCTCAGGCAAAATTCTCGTAATGTGGTATCTACTTAACCTTGAAGTATAATTACTGAACAAAAGGAAATGTCGAAACAAGCTAATTTTGTTCTCTTGGGTTGCAAGTTTAATTAGCATGAATCATCTGTTTACAAAAGTAAGCACTAGCATTGAACAACACTTTGTGTACTTTCCATGTTATGTGAGATAAAGTTTATGTGTTAAAATGGCAGTGACCAAACTTTCTTTCAAAAAGCCCTATGGACTAACAGAATATGCCAAGGAACATAAGCCAGCCAATTTTGCCAGTGATAAATGTGAGATACTTAAGAAATAACCATTTTTTGTAATTGAACCTTTAGGTCACAGCAATCACTAAAATTTACTTAGTGCTAATTATTATCTAGCACTTTGTTAGCTCAGCATTTTATTTCTTTGTGTAACTTTCACAACAAACCCAGGAAATGGTTCTATTCTCATCCCATTTTTCACAAGCAAAAATTGAGGTTGAAAGATGTTAAGTATCTTGTAATATTACACAGCTAGGAAGTGTGATTTGAACCCAAGATACACCTGCTTCCCTCACTGCCATTGCCTGGAAAGTGCTAGAAAGCACTCTCCACACATAAGGCTTTCTAACCATTGTACAGAAGAAAGATCCATTAGAAATTACCAGTAAGGCAAAGAACGCTCTTTCATTTTCCTCCCCTTTCACACGCAACTCCCCACTTGTATTCTGACTCTAGGGGAAAATTAAGTAAATATATGTTTATCTTGACCTTTTCCAGATTTATAAGTCATCTGCAAACAGGTAACATTTCCATCTCTGAATAAATTTGCAGGAAGAAGCAAAGGCAGAAGAGCTTTCCCAGGAGCCCTGTGGACTTGGAGAGGGCAATGCATGAGAGCCTGCTGGGAGCGGGGAGGGTGAGGCCTGGGGGAAGCATGTTGTGAGTGTGGATAAGGAAATTGTCAGTCTCCATGGGGGGTGTGGGGGTGTGTAGGGATGTGTGTGTGGGTGGGTGGTCAGTGAATAAAAGCAAGGCAAGTAGATAACAGAAGGGGTAGTATAAAAATGAGTGGAAGGTAAGAGCAAGCAAAGGACAATGACTCTTGTTAAGACATATTAAAAAGAATCCAAGAGAGGATATTAAAGAGAATCCAAGAGAAAGGATATAAGAGTCAAAAGTTTTTAATACTCACTTTTAAGAATAACGGAGTCTGAAGAATCTTTCTAGGCTAGGGGGAGTGATTCAGAAGAGAAAAGAGGGGGAGACTATTTAAGTAATGTAATAGCCTAGGGTCTGGGAAATTGTCCTTGTCATTTTTTTTTCCCTTGAAAGGCATTTGTTCTGTCTTTCATTCCACTTCTTTACTTCATGAAGTTATTGTTGTAGCTGTTAATGACATAGGTTTATAGTCGGAGCTTGGGTGGATGTATCTTCTACATTTGGGCATTTACCCTTCCACTTGAATTCCAAGCAATGATAATCACCTACCTGCGAGAGAAAGGATGACTCAAGGGTTGTCATCAACCTTTGGTGTAGCTTTCTAGTCTCAGTTCTCAGTGCTTAAGAACAATAACCTCAGGAAATATAGGAATGACTCTCATGATGAGATGATATTAGGAAATTATTTCGATTTTGTTAGAGGTGATGCTAGTTTTATAGATATGAGGAAGATGGCTTTGTGTTTTAGAGGTACATACTGAATTACTTAGGGGAAAATGTGATTATAATTTATAAAACACTTCAGCTAAAACAAACATAAAAATAGATGAATATAAGACAAGCTGTTGAAGCTGTTCAATTTTGGGGAAGAGTGAATGGAGTGTTCATTACCCTAACTTTCTGTGTTTAAAAATTTTTGTAATACAAAGGACTGTGACCAACCAACCAGTAGCAAAGTTAATTGTCATATAAAACTCTTAAGTGGTATTCTCACCAAACCACTCTGCCTCCATCCTTGAGTTTTATTTATAGTCCTGGATAATTTCTGTAGGGGTGAAAGTTCACCCTTCACTGGGTGGTTTTGTTCTGGTGTTGAGTGTTTGTGGAAACAGCCCCATGAAAGGTGAACTTGGGAAGAAAGGATTCCATTTTCACAGCATGTAGCGCCATCCAGCTAGTGGCTTCCTAAGGAGACTTGATTGCTCTTGACAGGGGCCAGTTTCCAGGGGGTGTCCAAGTTGGTGGTAGTGATTTAAGTAAAAGGGTTAACGGGGTGTGTGTAAGATTTGAGGAAGAAAGGAAACATTTTTTTTCTTAGTTTCTCCTTAAAATAAGAGCCTACGGGAGATAGGGAAACGGGGAATGTGTGAGCAAATTCAGCAGAGAGGTATTTGGTGTCATACCATGTGGCTTCTCTTGATCTATTAATGCTAGTAAATGACTTTAGTAAAACCTTGAGAATCCCTCGATTGCCATTTTCACATTTCAGCCTGTTTAACTCTTTTTGTAAATCTATACGGACTCTACAAGTAGAAAATCTAGGATCAAAAATATAAGAACTCAGGCACAAAACAGGGATGGTGTTTTAGAAATTCCTGGGCAGCCGGAGGGTGGGGGTGGGGGGGCACTGGGGGATGCCTGGATGGTTCAGTCGGTTAAGTATCTGACTTTGGCTCAAGTCATGATCTCAGGGTCCTGGGATAGAGCCCTGAGTCTGGCGTCCAGGTCCCTGTTCAATAGGAAGTCTGCTTCTGCCTCCTGCCCCCCAACTTGTTCTTGCTGTCTTTATTTAATCTTTTTAAAAGAAAAAAAAAAAAAACCTCTTGGGCTGCTCTTTCCTAGATCTTTTCTTCTTGTATGTTGGTACTGAATGGAAAGTTGGTACTTGAATGGGATAGCTCCAGTTCAAGTATAATTTAACCTATGAGATAATGCGATTAACATCAGGTGGAAAGTTTGAACAAGCTGCCTGAAACCACACTGTTAATGGAGTGTTTATAGCATGGGCGGGGATGGGCTTGTCTCACTTCATAATTTGATTTCCATGTTGGATTTGTACCTCTAAATGAGTGCAAATTTTTTTTAAAAGGTGACCTTTTGAAAGATTCCTTGTCAGCTTTTAGGAATTGGTTTGAGGTTTTTTTGTTTGTTTTTGTTTTTTTGTTTTTTTCCTTTGCAGAAAACAGACTTAATCCTGTGTTCCCAAACTGATTGTAATTCTGGTAAAACTTCCTGAAGTCACTCCACTCTGCTGCTTAGAACTAGAACCACTTACCTTTGTGACTCACTCTCCATGAAGTTGTGTGCTGGCCTTCTGTTAGACTGCTTCCCCATCTGGGAAGTTGTCAGGTGTACTCTACACAGAAAAACAATGAACCACATGGACCAGGCCGACTTTTCTGATATTTAGGGCTAGAGGAGAGATGATTCAGACACATCGATATGTGTTTTCAGTGAAGTATACATTATGGGGGCCTCCAGCTTGTTAGGACTGGTTTACAGAACATCCTCGGGTTTGTCCCCAAGAGTGAGTCAAGCCAATGAGAGCGTGTGAGACAAGCAAAATAAACACAAAGCTTTTATTTTCTAGATGTTAGAAATCATCGTAGGTGACTGAAATGCTGTGGGCACATAGACTTTTGAAATACTCTGTGTCTCCTCTCCTGTCTTGGCACTCTGTGAGTTTAATACTCAGTGGCAATTATGTTCTTCCTTGCAATTCCTCATTCCATTTCATCATCTTAGCTTTCTTACTTTTAGCAATAAAGCTAGTCACCTTGGGTGGGAGTTTTAGCTCTCATCCACCTCTTTACCCCTAAAGTAATTGTGTGCCACGTCTTGTTGATGCTGTCTCCACAGTCCCTGTCAAAGCTGCTGGCCTTTCCCAGCTACCCTCACTGGGTCTCACCTGCTCTGAAGATCCAAGAGCCTCTTCTCCTCCTGTCAATCTTGGTGCTACCATCAGGTTATTTTCCCCCCATTATGGCTCTGTTACTTGACCACTGGCCAGGACTTTCCAGACCTGTCTCCACATGAGTGCAGACTCTTGTCTGATGCAGAGCCTTTCTGAGGCCTGGTGTCCATTGGACTAAGGGCGTCGCTGTCCAGTAGACCCCCAACTCCCCTGGGCTGTTTGTTGTTCCTCAGACCCCGCCTGCGTGGCCTTACCCTCTACTATTTGTAGTATTTGGATGGCTCATACATTAGAGTCACCACCCAACTATGAAATCCTACCTCAAAAACCACCTTCCTCAAGAAGCTTTTCCTAATTTTCCACACCATGTATATAGACAAGGATCTTCCTCTTCCTTATACTTTGGAATCCCTATAATAGTTTGTGCCTGAGTGTTTTCATCTTGCTCTTCTTCCCTCTGCTGAAGGCTCCTTGAGGGTAGTCCTGTTATATCATAAGCCTGAAAAAACTTAAGGGCTCGACTAAATATTTTTGACCTAACTGAAATTGATTCATCTTTAAAGGACAGATTTTTTTTCAGCAGGTTGACAGAAAATGCCAGAGAACTGGTCCAGTGTCATAGTACCTTGGAATAGGCAGAAGTAGCGCTAAACCCCTATATGGCCATAAGAAGCCAGTAAATAATTGCTAAGAGAGATGCAGACAAATGGATAAGGGGGGGATCCATGCTGAGAGTGTTAGGTGAGGGCCTTAAGTGAACGTGGGAGGAAAGGGCACTCTCAACAGTACCAGCCTGGATGAAGGTTTGGATTGTAGGCAATAGTGAAAGTAGTATCAGTGCTTTGTGGGAAGAAGGGAAAGGGGCATTTAGGAAACAAAGTTAGAACAAATGGTGAAGGAGTTTGAGTTCTAGGGTGGATATTGGGAGCTGTCATCTCTTTGCCTGGAGAGCACTCACAGAATCTGTTTCTAGACAATTACCTGAGGTTGCCTCCCCCCATGCTCTGTCACCTTCCCCACTGATTCAGAAGGAAGGATGAGAAGGTGAGAGAAACCAGATAAGGAAGTTGTTGAAATAGACCTGATGAAAGATAATGAAGCCCTGAGCTAGGCTGGGGGAAATGCTGATGAGCTAAAAGTTGATACCTAGATGTAGGGAACAAGATGAAAAGGAAAAACATAATTCTGAGATTTTTTTTTTTTTTGGTCCAATCTCTAAGGAAATAGACTTTTTTTTTTAACCTCCTAGTTTAAAGTGGTCATGCACACTTTTTCCTAATGGTTTTAATTTATTTCTCTTTTTTTTTTTTTTGTTTTTTTGCTAAAACCACTCTTTTCCCTTAAAATAAATGTTGGCAGCAACAACAAAAAGTCTTTCAAGTCCTTCCTCAAACTAAATAAAGTTGGAAAGTAAAGATTTAGGGCCCTTCTAAAAGAAGTTTCTCATCATCTCAGGTGCTGGGCTTCCAGATTGGGAAGAATGTTCTTATCCTTACAGTTTTCAGTTTAGTTTTTTTTTTTTTTTTAAGGTTTTATTTATTTGAGAAAGAGAAAGAGCACTCACAAGCAGGGGAGAGGCAGAGGGAAGGACAAACAGGCTCCCCACTGAGCAGGGAGCCCAATGCAGGGCTTGGTCCCAGGACCCTGAGATCATAACACTAGCTGAAGGCAGACGGTTAGCTAACTGAGCCACCCAGGTGCCCCTGATTTGGTTATGATGCCAGGCACATCAGAGATAATTCCACAGAAAAGTATGTTTGGAGTAAGAGGTCAGATAGGAAAAAAAAAAAAAAAGATGTACAAAAATCTCAGCCTGGAAAGATTGATGCTGTAAAGATATAATAGTTTTGCCTATCTTTGGCAATTATTTCCTTCATTCAAAAGGAATTGTTAAGATCAAAACATCTATTATGGAATTTATCACATTTTTAAAAAAGATTTATTTTATTTATTTGAGAGAGAGACAGAGAGAGAAAGCATGAGCCAGAGGGGCAGAGAGAGAGAATTTGAAGCAGGCTCTGTACTAAGCATCGAGCCTGATGCAGACTCAGTCTCACAACCCTGAAATCAGGATCTGAGCTGAAACCAAGATTCAGGTGCTTAGCTGACTGCACCACCCAGAAGCCCCGGAATTTATCACAGTTCTTAATAACTCTATTACTTCTTTAAGAAAACAAAAGATTGTTTTCCTTCTTTAACATAGACCAGTGGTTCTCAACCAAGTTTGAGCAAGTAAGTTGCTCAACCAAGTTGGGAGTTTGCACCCACCTCTCCATCCCCAGGACATTTGGCAATGTCTAAAGACACGTTTGGTTGTCATAATGAGAGCAGGGAAGCTTCTGTAATCTGTGGGCAGAAACTGAGGATGCTGCTGAGCCTCCTGCAATGCACAGGACAGCTGCCACAACAAAGCTCTCTAGCCCAAAGTATCCGTGGTGTCAACATGGAGAAACCCAGAAATTAATATTATTACTAGTAATCAGTTTTATGCTTCATTATCAAAAATTCTCACTTTTTATATAGAGGCTGCCAGACGGACATCGTCTAGAAAGCCAGTGTCAGAGTTAATTTCTAAAACATAACAAGCTGTTGCCCAGACTTTAAAAAAAACAAAACAAAACAAAACAAAACATGTTAAACAGTTTGTGAATAGACATGACTTTCTGCACACAGTGCATGAGACCGACAGCAACCATGTGTGTCATGGCAGAAAAATTCAGGGGGCAGCAAAAGAGCAATCCCTTGAGTTGCAAAGCTTTGTTTATCCTCCACCACTACCCTGGCTCTTTCCTTCTGGCTTTATATTAAAAAGGGGCATATCTGTAAATGCCTAGCATGAACAGATTTCAGAAGAATTAAAACAACATTGTAAAACCTGGTCTTCCTGCTTCAGATTGCAGTATACATCCACAGAATGTATGGTGCTTAAAATGCTGTTGAAAATAAGAATTTAACATAGTGTAGCTGTATGGGGTCAAGATCTGGGGATCTGGGGGGCCCCCTCCCAGAACCTACTAAATGGAAACGTATCACCATTTATCTTTTACTGCTAGATCTTTTCCCTTCTCAACATTTTAACAGAAGCATTTTTTTTTTTTTTTTAAGTTCTGGCCACAAAGAGGCAGTTCAAATCTAGGAAGGTCTGTGGAAACTTTTGGATATTGACTGAATAACTCAATACCTACTAGACGCTGGGCAATGGGGCAGAGAATGGAGAGACAACTGGAAGGAGGGAGTGTTACGTGTTGTGGCATTTAAGACCCACAACAGTGAGCTCTCAGAGGCACCTACTGTGTGGTCACCAGGCCAGCACATTGTCCTGTTTAATCATAGAAACTATACCCTTCTAGATAAGGAAACCATGTCTTTGGGATCTTAGCCAAAGTCCTACAATCAGTAGATGAAGTCGAGATTCAAAACCAAAGTCATCAAACTGTAAAGCCTAAGTACTCAACCTACATCCTGCCACAGCAGCCAGATCACAAAGTTCTTATGAACCTTCTGGGTTTGGATTGTGTCTTGTCAGCAGTGAGCTCACTCCCATGATATTATATTTGTGTTTTAGAGATAACTCTTTGGCAGCAAGTGGGGGTGGCCCTTTGTGACTAGCAAATTGCATAAGGAAGGCGGAAAATAGCAAATAATACATTCCATTGTTCTTTGGGACTGCTCTGAAGTCTCTCAGGGGCAGGCTGGGTGAATCATGAAGAGGATATAATCTCAGGTATGAGAAAGCATTTTGATTAAGGCTGTAATTGTTCTTTTGGTGTTTTTATCTTTCCTTTACATTTAACAAAGCTGCTTGTCAGCCATACGACCTACCTGCTATTCTTCTACTTATCTAGTCTCATTCTTCTGCTTGTCTAGCAGAAAAAGCTCACAAGTCCAAGGGCTTTTTGTTCCTCCTCTCTCCCGTTGGAGCATCATGCGGAATGGTCTGTGTTTTCCAAGGTATAAACTGGCTAGGGAAAGGGCAATCTTTTTATTTGAGCAGAACCCATGTCTGGCTGGATTAGTAGGGCAGACAACTGGAAACTGAAAGAATAAAGACATTTAAACTGAACCACAGAATTTCTGGCATATATGACTTCACTTTAGTCCTGCCGTCTCCTGAATTAACACACATACACACATTGTTCTATAGTGAGTGAGTAGTCCCTTTTGTAAAGTGATACAGGGAAAGTCAGATGATGCATTTTACCCGTTGCTGGAACTATTAAGGAATTATCTTCTCTTTGTTCCTGGTGAGTTTTGTCATCCCCTCGGAGCATGTTACTATGTGGCAGAAAGGTACCCACTCTTGCTGCTGATGTCCAGTCATCCCTGGACACCTGTCTTCATGCTTGACCAGCCAGATAGTGCCACAATATGACTCAGTAGTAACACTAGACCTTGAATGACATGGGCTCCAAGATGTCGAGGTGGCAGGAACCACCCTGGCTCAGCTCCGTGATTCCTGGCCGACTCAAGCTTATCACCTCCTTCCTTGTGGCAAACAATAGCAACTGGAATCAGGGATAAGACGATTTTCACTTTCGCATTTACTCTTTTGTGGCTGTCTAAGTCGCTCGAGGCTGCTGTAACAAAATAGCACACACTGTGTGGCTTATCGACAATGGAAATTTGTTTCTCACAGTCTGGAGGCTGAGAAGTCTGAGATCCTTGTGCCATCTTGGTCGCTGTGTCTGCACATGGGGGACTAGGGAGCTCTGTGGGATCTCTTGGAAGAGCACTAATGCCATTCGTGAGGGCCCCACCCTCATGACCTAAGCACCTGCCAAAGGCCCTACTTTCTGATACCATCACGTTGGGCTTGAGGATTTCAGTGTATGGATTTGGCAGGGGGCGTGTGTTCAGTTCATAGCAGTGGCCTGACAACTTGAATTTCCCCCCCAACTAGAATGCATACTATACCAAAATGACCATGTAGAGAGATGATTTGTTGACCTGACTCAACTGCTTAGAGGCTTTGTGGTCTTTTATATAGGTTACCTAACCTTTCTGTGCCTCATTTATAAAATAGGGATAATAATACCTATCTCATTTACTTACTACTAGGCTGAAATGAGCATATATGTAGCTAACAAGTTTAGAAGAGCATCTAGCATATCCTGAGTGTTGTCTCTCAGTAATTAGTCTCTGCTGCTGTTGCTGTTACTTTGTGGTTGATATAGTTAGACAAAAAAGTAAGATAACAAATTTTGGAAAGGAAAGGAAAGTATCTTAAGATTGACCCCTAGAAAATTCAAGTAAATCAACTGAACCAAAGATTATAATTAATGCCAGAATTTAGTGGTCAAGTATAAGATTAAGTTATAATAATACATAGTTTCTAATATGCTAGAAATAACCAAGTGGAAAATGTAATTTTTGCAAAATAGTACATGGAAGCATCCTGAACACATTGTTGTTTCCATTGCACAAGATCTTTGCTTGATCCAAATGAAGATGGTTAAGCCTGGAAATGTCAACACGTCCATTATTCAGTAAGACAGTGATTCTTTGTTGGCATGTGAAAACATGTTAAAATGTTACGTATAGACTGTTTTAATATTTATTTGTTTTTTTTTTAAAGATTTTTATTTTTTCATGAGAGACACAGGTAGAGGGAGAAGCAGGCTCCATGCAGGGAGCCTGACATGAGACTCGATCCCAGGTCTCCAGGATCAGGCCCTAGGCTGAAGGTGGCTCTAAACTGCTGAGCCACTGGGGCTGCCCAGACTGTTTTAGTACTTAAAATGTCCCTCCCACCTTTATGTGAAGAATCTTATTTATAGATTTCCTCCAAATACCTGTTTTGAGATACCCTGATTATTTTGTACCGTATATTTAATTCAGCCATTTGTCTAAACATGGTGAGGTATGATGAGATAGTTTCTTAAGATCATTTTCCAGGGTTTTTTTCAAATTCCATGAAGCACATATAGACCCCTGTTAGAAATTAAGGTTCCTGGCAATCCACGTATGGCTACACAGTGGTGATTGTGGCAGTTCTTATTCTGGGATGGCCCTATTTGCTCATTTTCCGAACAAAGTACATTAAACATTGGATTGAAGAGCCAGGCATGTACCATTGTCTTTTTAAAGTCTATTCGATGTTAGAATCAATTCCAAATCACTGGATCTAACCATTGTCTTTAATGAAATGATTTCCAGTTTGACTGCCTATAAGGATAGGCAAGGTATGTAACATGATAATACTGTACCTACATGAGAAGGAAAAGATTACTCCACTTGGCAGCTTTTGAATGGATTGGGTTTCTCAAGTGATTCCTGACTCAGTATAACTGGCCCGAATGAGTAAGATTAGGAAGCCTCCCCAAACTTAGACAACCCTGTGGAAAAAACCCATATAGTTTAGGATTTGCAATCCCACTAGCCTTAAGCATTGTTCTTTCAAGTATGCAGACTCAGGGGGAAATGTGATGTGCCATGGGTTTTAGAGTTGGGGAACTGTAATAAACTATCCTTTTGCAAAGCATTACTTTTAGTAGATCTAGATTTTCCTGTTTTTTTCTTAAGCTTATTAGCTCCTTCTTTAGGAAAAGTGGATGTCTTTTGGGCTAGGAATAAATGATCCTGATCTTAAAGCCATTCTAAATGCCTCACCTCAAATGCCATTGTTGGAAGGGCTTTTTCTCCTTCTAAGCCTTGGAGCACTTTATTGAAACCATGTCTGGGACCTAAGTATGTAAAACGCCCTTTACAGTTATCTGCTGCCTTATTATAAACTCTTGCATATAGTTCATTTATCTTTGCATTCCTTGTAGCCCCTCGCGGTGCACCAGGTACATAGTAAACGTTTAACTGGTTGAATAAATGAGTACATAAATGAGTATTAGATTTTCACATGTCTTATTTACCATTTAGACTTGTTCTCAAAGGCACATATTTTACAAACATTCTTATTTTTAGAATCATTCATTTTCCTTATGCCTTTCATCATTTTCCATCTTCCCTTACATACATCTACATATATACAGCTATATATATTTCTAGAGGTATTGCTTAAAACTAATGTTAGTTTACTTTTGTTGGAGCTATATTGTTTTGCTTGAATGTAAGAAAGGGCCTAGCATAAGGTCAGTATTATATTAATCAGTTCGGTTTAAGCTGGAGGGTGGGACATTATCATATAGGCATATGCAAACAAGGAAAATACCACCTGCAGGGGAGGAGGAGAGTTAAGTCATTGATCTAAGAACATATTTTTTTTTCAAAGATCTTATTTATTTATTCATGAGAGACACAGAGAGGCAGAGGGAGAAGCAGGCTCTCCGTGGGGAGCCTGATGTAGGATCATGACCTGAGCCAAAGGCTGATGCTCAACCACGGAGTCCCCCAGGTACCCCGATCCAGGAATATATAAATTAATATTTAGAAAGCCAACCTGCAAATTAAAGGAAGTGTTTGAATTATTGTACAGAGCAAGAAGCGGAGTGGCACATAATAATTGAACACACTGTACGAAATTGGCCAACTGCACAGAAAAGGAAGTGATGACCATGTGACCTCACTTTACCGTCAGCAGAGGGCCACCTTTCTAACATCTACTTGAATGGGTCTTACGTCTCTTAGGACTATGTTTGAAAACATTTGAGAGGAAATATGTAGTGTGAACACTGGCTTCAAATTCTTCAGTGGAAGCTGGAGCGTTTCATGTATGAGAACACTGGCCATTCTTACCTCTGTTATTGATGAAAGCAGCTGAAATCACATACTGGGTTTAAGCAGATCCGTGTATTAGAAAAATGAAATCTGTGAACACGTTCTCCATCAATCGTGAATGTAGTGTTTTCATAGTTGATTTAGGGTGAATCCCAGGGGTATCATTTTCAGGTTCATTTTTCTAGAAATCCTAACCTGCAGTTTTATAAGACCTTGAAAACTAATTTACAAAAGTAAGTATATAAGAGACTTCCCATAAATGGATACCACTGACAGGAAATCTGATCAGTTTTAAAGTCGATGATAGAAAATTACCAGGTTCCTGTATCTCTGAAGGTTGAAAAAGAGGATTGCACGTTGTGCCCAACCTTAGTGATCTGGAAATACTGGTGGGCATCTGTTTATGTGACATCTTCCACATGTCTTACTCTCAGGTGGTTTACATGTAAAGATATTACCCTGAAGACCTGAAAATTCATGTTTTCACAGTTTCTTGTCAGGGCTTCTTGGGAAAATGTGCAGGAAGGGAAAAATAAAGGTCTTTTTTCTTTTTATAAATTGACCAAACCAGAAGGTGATATCAAGGAGTTGTTACCCTAGGAGAGAAAGCTTACTTTTTTGTTTTGCACTATTTTCCACTTTTGTCTGTGAGTGAAGGTAGGTGAGGGACATGAGCACCTGTGTGTTCTGTTGTTCGCTGGAAAACTAAGCCAGAGAGAATAGGAAGTGACATGCCCAGCAGGAAGTGCCTGTTAACCATTGTCCCCTTCGATTTATCACCCTCCCTTCCCCCAAGAACATGTTGCTTTGGGTTTTTAATTCTACACAGTCTTGTCTGCTATATCGCAAGGTACTACCATTGACATTATTTATACCTGTGTCTATTCCATGGCAGTAGAAAGAAATCCCCTCTCCCCACAAATGGAACCTAGTTTTACCTAAGTAGATACAATTTCCTTTTGTTAAAACATGTCCAGAAAGAGTTGAGTTTTGACATTATAAATAAGAAACCGTGATATCTTCCAAGTGGATAATAGCAGTTTTGCATGTCTCCTCCAGGTAGGCAATTTGACTGTTTAGTTTTTCATTCTCTAATTAAAAACAAAAATTCAGATATTTATCTACTCTTGACAGAGATCGACGATTCATGCTTTTAAATCTTTCTACTGTGTACAGCCTAGGGAGAGTGGTTAATACAGAATGCTTTATCAGACATGTTCCTTCTGATAACTACTAGGAGAACTTCTATGGGAGGGAAATTGGCATACCAGGGGTGAGCGTAGGAGGGAGAGGGAGGGGGGAGGGCTATAACCGAAATGAGGCTGTATCCTATACTAAAACACAGCACTGCACTCAGCTTTCTACAGCAACGACCCATGTCCTGCTTTCTTCTCTGGAGTCCTTGGGGGTTACCCTTTTAATGTTACAAATCTGACCTCTTGCCCCATTTCCTGGTAGAGCAAACCCAAGCCAAATCCAGTAGCTATTCAGCTGACAAGGCCAGTTTAACCAGTATTCCCAGCTTTGTTGACATTGCAACACCACAGTAGAGAGCTTTGTGTGTTGTTCTTTTTCATCATGGTGAGACAGACAGGTGTGGAAGCTTCCACAGGGTGGAACTTGCCCCTTCCTGATGACTCACTGGGTGTCACTCCATGGGTGTATATTATCAGTACCCCCTTGCTGGGAGGTTGTTTGCCCACAAAGGTATAGCTCCTAGGGCTCTACTCCTAAGATTATATCTTTAAACCCCTGGAAATCTTCCAAGTGGGTAATGGCTCTCAGTCTTCAAAAAATTGGGTGTGTCTGTTTCCTATGTTTCTCAGAAATAAGAAACATTAGTTTTATCAAAGGGTAGAGTGTGTCACATCGAGCTCTTGGGTTTTGATTTAGAATAGAGACTCTGCTTTTATGTGGATATTTGTGATTCTCATCACTTAAAGGGTGGGTTAATTGTAAAAATATAATTTGCTTTATTAGTATCTAATAATCTTATCCACAATCAATGTTCTTTGTGTCTGCATTATTGTGCGTATATGTGTATGTATGTATGTACTTATATATGTATTTTACATCAACATATATACGCATACAGACACGCATAAAGGAACGTATGAAAGGATGGTCACCAAGATGTCAACATTGGCCATCTCTAGGTGATGAGATATCAACTGATTTGAAAAAACAAACCAACCTAAAGCCGGCCTTTAATCCTATGTCTGTGTCTAACAGTTCCTCAAACATCTCCCTCCTCACCTCTCCTTTGCCTCCTGACTCGCTGTGCTCTGACTTTTATTCTTATAACTTTACTGAAATGCTTTTACTAAGATCTGTAGCGCATCCTACTTTCTACTTACTGGATGTTTTCCTTGCTGGACCTTTCTACCACATTCGAGACAATTGTTTGTTTTGCTCCTTGGAATTCTGGACCTCCAGGCCAGTGGGACATCACCGCCTGCTGTTGGCTCGTCTCCAAGCTCTCACTGTCAGTGCCACTACACCTGGTACTTGATGTTGCCCAGAGTGCCATCCCTGGCCCACGCCTCTCCCTGACATTTGTCCTTAGGAGCATCTCAGTCAACTCGCCTTTCAGCCTGCTCTTCTTCCTGTATCCTGTTTGGTGGCATCACCACCCAAGCCAGAAATTTGGTAGTCTGCCCACGACTTCATCCCCCACATCCTGTGATTAAAAGTCTACTGATTCTATCTACTCTGCATATCAACTGTGTCCTTTTGGAAGAAACCTATTCCTGCTGCCCTAATTCAGACCCTCTTCCTTTTTGATTTACAGTGGCCTTTGAACTGCCTCCAGTGTTGTTCCACTCAAATTTGCTACCCACACAGTAGCCAGAAAGGTCCTTGGTATTTAAAACATACAAGGTGCCCCATGATGTGGTTTAGTTAATCATGAAGATATTAAGTAAGAAGTCTTTATTTTGAATGGTACCTGACCCAACCCCCACCCCATCCCCATTTTTTTGTGTGTGTGTTTTCAACTGAAAGTTTTGTTTATTCACAACCATACGCTTAACCATTCTGATTTTAAAAGACTATGTGGGCTTCAAATATATTTATTTATATATATATGTATTTATTATTTATATATGACATTTAGCTTGGTGTATATGTGTATGTTTGTGTGTGTGTGTGTGTGTGTGTGTGTGTGTGTGGCCTGCAGCAAATAATATTGTCAACAGAGTATCTTTCTCTTTGTTAGTGCCTGAAAGTAGAAGGAAAGAGTTTCAAATCTGTAAGCCCTAAAAAAAACTCTCTACAAGGCCAATTTTTAACTATCTTTTCTCTAAAGTATAAAAATATTTAAAACGTATATATGTATTATACATATATATGCTCAACATATGCGTACTTCAAGTAATTTGGCTCATTGTCCAAATTCATGATGTGAAAGCCATGCTACATCTTGTAAAGAAGCATGTGGGCTCTACAATGTGACTATTGGAATTAGTTATGCCTTTTTCTCACTCATTCTCAGAATGTCTGATAACTTGAAGCTTTGCTGGAATATACTACTCCTTAAGGCTTATTTGTTGGAAAGGCAATACAATAAAATAACATTCAGATGCTTGTGCTGCTCTGTCTTCACTGGGAACAGTGGTGTAGGTGTACCATTCAGATCAAATGCAGACTCTTTGTCCACCTTCTGTAAAGACAATTACTACATTTTATGTTGAGTCCCAAAGCCAATGTTTCTTGGTTAGCTATATTTAAATTAAAGTGCTGAGCAATGCTTTTTGTTTGTTTAATTTCACTATTAATTATTATTACTGGGGAATCATGTTTCTCAGATTCCTGATCAAAATGCAGAGCCTGTTTTTGAAAAGCCACATTCATATTGTGTGTGCATAGGTGGGAGAGAGGGAGGAAAGGGGAAAGAAGAGGAAAGAGAAGGGAATGAAGAGAGGAGTGTGTGCAAGAATGAGAAAGAGTAGCCAGGAGTGGGCAGGAAAGTAACTAGGGCTGGGCTGTGAAGGGTGTTTATGGATCTACTTCCATTCATTAAAATGAATAATTTAATCACTCTGTACTTAGTATCAGGATCTAGAGAGACTTTATGATCTTAATATATAAAAAATAGAGTTCCTGTAATCTAGACATTATTAGTGAGGCAGTGGGAACAATGACTCAGAGTGTAAAAGGAAAATGGTATTTTTACTAACTGAAGAAATATTGAGACCTCTCTGTAGCTTTTTTGACTGATATTCCATGAATATTACTTGACCAGCTGTGACACACTGCTGACAGATAGGAAGATCCAGAGGTTCATAGAAGTTTGGTCAAACTTTGAAATAATAAATAGCTCCGTTTTGATCAGTGATCCTCATTGGCTACAGACATTTATTTTTTTAAAGATGTTATTTACTTATTTAGAGAGAACAAGAGCACGACCCAGGGGAGGGGAGGAAGGAGGGAGGGAGAATCCCAAGCAGACACTACGCCAAGTTCAGAGCCTGATGTGGGGCTCAGCCCCACAACCTCAAAACCATGACATGAACTGAACTCAAGAGTCAGTCACTCAGCTGAGCCACCCAGGGACCCTGGCTGCAGACATTTATTAAGCGGTGTTTTCTTGTGGAGGGCCAAGCAGTGGTGATAGGAAGAGGATGACAGGCATGAAACTGCCCTGTACATACATATATACATACAGTGGTACATACATGTCATCCTTCATTTATCCAGACTCATAGAGTGTACAACACCAAGGGTGAACCTTAATGTAAACTATGGGCTTTGGTTGATTATGATGGGTCATTGTAGGTTCATTGAATTATATTGGATGTCCCATTCTGGTGGGAGATGTTGATAATGGGAGAGGCTATGCTTGTGTGGGGGCAGGAGGTATATGGGAACTGTCTGTATTTCTCAATTTTGCTATGAACTTCACACTGCTCTAAAAAAAAATAGTCTTAAAAAAAAAAGGTAAGTATATGTGATTTGCCTGGAATAGATGAGCATCGAAGTGAATGCCTCAAACATGTCATAGTCTTTGTGACTGACAGGAATGTCCTCGCTGTGCATCCTTGAGCCCCAACTAATGTTGCTTTCCATGGAGATTGTTATCTGGCTCCCCAAGCAATTAGTCATCCCTTCTGTAAGTAAATTCACTCTTCTTACTGCCATGTAGCCTTTTACTTCATATAGTTATTACATTTCATGTTTGTCTCCCTGGCTTGCTCAGGTTTGGGACTGGACCCTGTACATCATCCTTGTATCCCTGAAACCTAGACGAGTGCTCAGCTTGCAAATGCTTGATAAAACAAAACAAAATTTGGACTTTGACAATGAGGACCTTATTGATAGATTGTTCTTTCTATGTTTGTCTTTTCTGGGAGGTGATCTTAAAACTAGATGAAATACAAGAAAGAGGAGTATGTTTTCTGTAAATCAATGGAATTTGGGTTAATGCTAGGTATTATAAAATTGTCAGGAGAAGAAAAAGGCATGTCTAAGTCTTAAGCTCAAAGTTACAGTCCAAGTTAGCCTTGGACAACCAGTTGATTGCCTCTGAAGTTATAGTATAGTAAGTTATAGTAAGAAAAAGCATGCTTTTACCTGTATCCGCTGTTTTCTATGCATATGCAAATCTACTAAGCAGGATTCTACTAGTCAGAAACCAGCATCTGATGTTTCTGCTACTCATTCAATGGTAGGATCTTTTAAATACTACTTGAAAACAGTAGTTGATCAGTTTCATTTATTTTTTTTAATTTAAATTCAATTGGATAACATATAGTATAACATTAGTTTCAGATGTAGGGTTGAGTAATTCATCAGTTACATATCATACCCAGTGCTCATCACATCATGTGCCCTCCTTAAGGCTCATCACCTGGTTACTCCACCCACCTCCCTTCCAGCAACCCTCAGTTTGTTTCTCAGATTTAAGAGTCTCTCATGGTTTGTCTCAGTTTCACTTAAATAGAGACTTCTTTCTGCTTTGCAGAAAGTGAAGGGATTTACATTAGTGCGTTATAAAAGAAAATGAAGTGTTTAGTGCTTTTATTCTGTGTCAGCTTTTTTTCTTGGTATTGGTTTTGTTTGACATGGATCCATTTGAAAACCTGAAATGCAGATGTATAAATTAAGAACATTAGCACTGCTAGGGGCGCTTGGGTGGCTCAGTTGGTTCAGCATCTGCCTTTTTGCTCAGGTAGTGATCCCAGGGTCCTGGGATTGACTTTCACATCAGGTTCCCTTTCAGCAGTGAGTCTCCTTCTCCCACTCCCTCTGCCCCTTCCCCTGCCCATGCTCCTTCTCTCCCATTCTCTCTCTCTCAAATAAATAAATAAAATATTAAAAAAAATTAGCACTGCTAGATAGCCATATGAGTAAGGAAGGCTTAGAGGAAATGAAGATGTTTAAGTAGATTCCCACCTTGTCCTTTCCAAGTAGCCTAAATGACGTCGATAACTTCTCCATTTTTCTTTTTAAAAAATTTAAACAGAGCTATTCAGTGTGTTTTTTTTTTTTTTAAATTCAGGGTGTTGAGGGTGAAACACATGACCCTAATATGATGTTACTTGGTTTCTCAACTTTGCATTTCACCTGTTGACAGTAAAAAGCTGTATTACTGAGGACCTAAATTCCATCTACTGGTTTTTCCAGAATATTTGTAGGACTTTCTCAACAACTAAAAGCTGCCAACCCAGTTTTGGTATGTAGACCTCCCAGCCAGCCGGAAGCAAAATATAATTTACATCACTCTTCTTTGTTGCATAACTGCCAGTTGGCTCTGGTACTTAGTTTTAGTTAATAATTTTAACCAAAGTTTATCTCATATTTATGATGTGTTAGTTAGAGTTTCTTGTAAAAATGGATCAGGAAGATGATTAAAAGCTTCAATGTCACAACTTTCTGGGCTACCAACCCTTTAGGTTTTTAATTGGTGGATCTCCATGAAAAAGAATGTTTCTCTTTTATATGCAAGTCTCTTCCTATAAATATATAAACTGTAGTCTATTTGAAGATGTTTCTCTTTCTTGTCTTCTATTTGAGTAGCCCTTGTCTAACTTTATTTATAAGTTCATCCATGCAGCCAGTATTTGTTGAGGACTCTTATGTCAAACATTGTGCTAGTCACTGAAGTGCAAGGAAATCTAAGCCTGCCTAAAATACTATTATGAGTAAGGTAATAAGTAGCACTAGAGGGGCAAACACACGGTGCTACACGACTATCTAAAAAAGGCTCCTAACTCACCGAGAGTAGAATTGGTGGTACTACAGGGTGGTATTCCTGCTGGGTCACAGGGTGGGGAGAGGAGGATTGTTACAGACAGGGAGAGACAGCAGTCTATTTCAATGAAATAAAGTTGTACATTTGAAACTACTGGAGCCAACAATTTGAAGAAGGAAAGGGGTAGATGGAACGGAATTGGTGAATAGGTGTCTAATCTGGAGGACCATATATGATTTACAAAGACTTTCAGCAACATCTAAGGAATACGGTTTTTTTAAAAATTTATTTATTAATGAGAGATACAGAGAGAGAGAGAGAGAGAGAGGCAGAGACACAGGCAGAGGGAAAAGCAGGCTCCATGCAGGGAGCCTGATGTGGGACTTGATTCCAGGTCTGCAGGATCAGGCCCTAGGCTGAAGGTGGTGCTAAACCACTGAGCCACCAGGGCTGCCCTAAGGAATACTATTTGAAGGGGTTCTGGAAATCTTCAGCCACCTCCATAAATCCTCTCCTCCCTTACATTGGAATTTGTCTTTTAACTTTTATTTATTATATGCATTATATCCATAAGTTTAACTCATATTGAAAAAAAATCCACTCCTCTTTTGCATTATTTTAATGGTGTTGCTTTCCTTCCAAAATGAGCCTGAAATACTCAGGATTAGTGTTGAGAAGAAGGCCTTTGGATGAGGGGCTTGGTGGCACAGGCAATTGGAGTGTGAAGAGGGGGCATCCTGAAATGAGATTTGGGTAGGCTTTGGATAACCTTGCCTCCTCATTTCTACTTCCCATTTCCCCATCATAGTATACAAACGACATTTACCTATATAACATTTATGTATAGTGTCTGTAGTTTTTGAACTAAAAATTGAAACCATGATCTTATAAAAGATTTTTGTGCCACTTTCCATAAGATATTTGAACTCTTAACTATTGGATTTATAAGAAATCTCCATGATATGTTTGTACAGTGACCAGGATACTTCAAGGTAGTTTCTGTTGCTTTAGTGTAACTATGGGTGTGGAATGACAGTATTTCATGATGATGTGAATGGCTAGTATTTTTTTCCAGTTGAATAAACTAAAATATCTATTGTTGCCAGAGTAGTAGAACATCAAAGTTAAAGCCAACTGAAATGATGTTTATTGTTTCCCAATAAAAATAAAATTAATTTTGTATATATAAAGGTTCTGTTTATATTTGAAATTACTGTTTTGAACCAACATTCTTCCTGAAGGTTGGGACATAAAAACAATTCCATCTCACTGCCCTTTGCCTATTTTTAAAAATTCTTATAAATGACTAAGGACACAGGTTTGAAGTAGTTTTGGGTTTGAGTTTTTGCTTTATCATTCACTAATCTGTAATTTCATTAAGTTCATGCTCTGGAAATCAGTTTCCTTTTTAATTTACTTTAAAAAGAATGAAAAAAAAGAATGTAAAAGGCTTGATGTTTTCTTGTGCTTCTATCTGTGTCTGGCACATGGTATATTCTCTTATTTTAAAATTTTGATCTGATTATCCTCTTTTCCTCATGTACTTTTCTTATGTTTTTCTGCTGTTAGTATTTCCTTTATGTTTATTTTTTATTTTTTTAAAAAAGATTTTATTTATTCATGAGAGACACAGAGAGAAAGGCAGAGACACAGGCAGAGGAGAAGCAGGCTCCATGCAGGGAGCCCGATGTGGGACTCCATCTGGGAACTCCAGGACCACGCCCTGAGCCAAAGGCAGATGCTCAACCGCTGAGCCACCCAGGTGTCCCTTCTTTATGTTTATAAAATACTTTTCTGTACATCAGTCCCATGAGCTAAATTAGACAATTTTATAAATGTATTTTACTAACATTAATGTATTCGTGAGATAGAATGTTTGGTAATAGTAGCATACCGGACTTTAAAAATAATCAGTAAATATACTTTTAGATTTTGTTTTTCTGTCACATGTACTGTTTCTGTGTTGCACAGTCTGTGTTGGGAAGGGAAGGTATAGGGTAAGTGTTTATGGAAGTGAAATGTTGAAATATTACTCTTTTCATGATACCAGAATGATAACTTTGACCAGAGTACACCTTAAAGTCAGATCTGGCAAAGGCTTCTCCTTTGGTTATTTCAGAAAGTTCCAGGAAGAATACCTGAGCCTCTTCAAAACAACCCTCCCTTCTACATATTGATGACTGAAAATCTACCAACTATAAGACTTTGTCTCTTTTGGAAGTTCAGGATGGGGTCACCTGGGCAGCTTGGTTAAGTGTCTGTTTGGGCCCAGGTCATGATCTCAAGGTCCTGAGATTGAGCCCTACGTGGGGCTCCTTGCCCAGTGGGAGTCTGCTTCTCCCTCTGTCTCTTCCCCTTGATGGTTTGTTCTCTCTCAAATAAAATCTTTAAAAAAAAAAAAAAAAAAAAAAGAAAGAAAGAAAGTTCGGTATGTTCCAGGATTCCTAGACTGAGGTTAGGGCATTGAGTTAGCTCATTTAAGCTTTTTCTTACACTTTCTCAAATCTTTTATTGAAGCCTGATTTGTTAAGAATGAAAACTGAGACCTAGGCTTTCAGTGCCTGGATCAAAAGGGATCTCCCACCAAAGATTGAAAATCTTACTAAATCAAGGAAATTCTATTTTTTTTAAAAGATTTTATTTATTTATTCATGAGAGACACAGAGAGTGAGAGAGAGGCAGAGACATAGGCAGAGGGAGAAGCAGGCTCCATGCAGGGAGCCGGACGTAGGACTCGATCCTGGGACTCGAGGATCACACTCTGAGCCAAAGGCAGACATTCAACCGCTGAGCCACCTAGGCATCCCAAATCAAGGATATTCTAAAAAAAAAAAAAAAAATTCTTTATTTCACTTTTACCTGCCACAAATAATACATAGATGATTATTGATACTTCTGACCAAGATGGCTAACTATACAGATATGACACCATATTCATTTTATAAAGAAACAATGGTGAAGAAGGTAATGTCCAAAACACAGAATGGATCCATGAATTAAAGTTAGTGGCTAGGCAATTTTTTAAAAATATTTTACTTATTTATTCATGAGATAGAGAGAGAGAGAGAGAGAAGCAGAGACACAGGCAGAGGGAGAAGCAGCCTCCATTGCAGGGAACCCGATGTGGGTCTCGATCCCACCTCTCCAGGATTAGGTCCTGGGCTAAAGACGGCGCTAAACCACTGAGCCACCCAGGCTGCCCTAGGCAATTGTTTTTAATAACCTTAAAATAAAAAAATAAAAAAAATAAAAAAAACCCTTAAAATAATTGGTGTTTTAAAGGCATATTGTGTCCTCAAGTAAGATTGTTTTTCCTAGAGACAGGAAAATATTTTTTTCCCTAAGAAGCATAGGTATACTTTTGTAATAATTATGAGGGAAATTGTGGCATATCCAATTTTTCAGGATTATTTCTTTTTTTTTTTTTTTTTTTAAAGATTTTATTTATTTATGATAGTCACAGAGAGAGAGAGAGAGAGAGGCAGAGACACAGGCAGAGGGAGAAGCAGGCTCCATGCACCGGGAGCCTGACGTGGGATTCGATCCCGCGTCTCCAGGATCGCGCCCTGGGCCAAAGGCAGGCGCCAAACCGCTGCGCCACCCAGGGATCCCTTCAGGATTATTTCTATTTTATTAAGACAGGCCCATCAATTTTGATTCAAAACCAAACCCCTCATATACTTTATTGAAAAAGCTGAATACTAACAAGCTATAATTCCAGTTTGCCTCCACAATTTAAGCAAATTTGACATATGAATCCAGATCCAGAGGTGTTTAAATTATGATTATATGGGACCCTGGGTGGTTCAGTTGGTTAAGTGTCAGGCTCTTGATTTGGGCTCAGGTCATGATCTCAGGATCCTACGATTAAGCCTCACCTCAGTCTCTGCACTCAGCAAGGAGTTTGCTTATGATTCTCTCTCCTAGGCACCTGGACAGTTCAATGGTTGAGCATCTACTTTCAGCTCAGGACGTGATCCCGGGGTTCTGGGATCGAGTCCCACATCAGGTTCCCCACAGGGAGCTTGCTTCTCCCTCTGCCTATGTCTCTGCCTCTCTCTGTGTGTCTTTCGAGAATAAAGAAATGAAATCTTACAAAAAAAAAAAAGATTCTCTCTCCTTATCCCTCTGCCCTGCCCCCCCAAAATTAATTGATTGATTGATTGATTGATTATGTACTTGACACATTTGCCATACGATTCTTTGGAAGAGCAGTCAATTTTGGCTAGTCAGTATAAAAGTGATTCGATATATAGATATAGATTTAATAGCTTTAAAGAGGTACACAAACAGGCAGCTGTATAATTAGTGGGATATTACTGCTTTAAAAATGCAATCTCTGCTGAGAAATCTCTTCTCATTAGAATACAGTCTAGTTTTGATAGTTAAAATATCTTGAATTTTGTTCTTTTGAAATTGAAACTGGAAGAAGTATAAATAGTTAGGTTATCCCTTTGATGTCTTGCACAGTGTGTTTTATTCCAGTAAACACTAGCTTGCCATCATTTGGTCAAACCATGTAAATTAGTCTCCTTCAGCTGTTTTATATTTGAGTGTTTCATGTTCCCCAGTAATTTTTCTATTCTGTAATTGGCCTTTACAACTGATTATGAAGAACTGAGAAAATCACACATTCCAGTTTTTCCATCACTGATTAGCTGCATATATTCATATTACAGATTTCTATTATAACTGGAGAAATATTATAATTTCAAATATTATTGGTAATTTAAAGTAAATTACAGTGGATGTTAGATCATTAACCCACTAAAATTCTTCAAAAGGTTTTTGTAAAGGGCATGAAAATGTCTTAACTTAGAAAGTGACAGGTTCCAGAGAGATCTTTTGAGTACCCTAAGGGTAAATGTACCAGAATGGAAAGAAAGTGTGAATAGTGAATACTGATGCCAAGATGAATGAATGAGAGACTGTGTCCTGGAATAGGAATTCTTAGAGCCACAACATCTGGTGTGGGAGATACTGAAGATTATAGCTACTTAGTCCAAATATTGAGGATTTGCATGATTCTTGTATCTTTTTATCTCTGCCTTTTCCCCCTACCCTTGCCAGACTAACTGTGGTCATTTTTAGTAGCTGTTGAGGGTGGCAGAAATGGCTTATAAACTTTTATTTTTGTACCATTGCTTGAAAGTAGTCATTATTAAGCAATGCACATAGATGATCACACTTAAAAATGGAGATATTTGTACTGTACTCAACAACATCTTAATTATTACCCTAGCACATATGCCTTCAGAAGACGAATGAAAGGATTCAAAGAAGAGATTTCATTCCATTTTCTACCTATTGATTTACCTTCTTGATGTTGATTTTATAGGAGGTAAACATAGTACATTTTATAAATTCTACTAGAAAATAAAAATTGTTTATGAATTTTTTAAATGAGTTGACTTAAACAAGGTATTGCAAATTATAAAATACAGATGTAAAGTCTTTCATAGAATGTCTTTTGATTCCATTTCCCATTTGTTGAAGGTAGGAGAGAGTCAAATTTTCAAACACTTGTGAAAATAATTTTCTGTCTAAAATCAGAACTTAAAATAGAGTGGGCCTATACACCCAAATGAATTTATGGTTAATCATACTATTAAAGTAGCAAGATCTGATTGTTCAGAGGTAGTATTTTAGTTGATTCTTCTTTCTTAATTTTATTGAAGGAAAACAAATATCCAGAAACCATTTAATTTTGGAATAGTATTATACTTTTGATTGATTTTTATACAGATTTGCCTCTCTCATCGTGGTTGGATGGTTCTAACATGAAAAATAGCCAGAGTCAATGAAAAATAAATGAGGAAGTAGGCCAGGTGTATGTGGTTATGGAGAGATCAGGAGGTAAGGAGCCAGTCTGAGATTTGGGAATTAACTGTAGGTGATCCTTGAAGTAGGTCATCTGTGTATGAACACATTGCTGTGTGAGGTAATGAAAGTGGTGGTAGTGACAACAGGGAGGAAAAAAAAACCCTCTTCTGCTCAAGAAGACCTCTGAGGGCTGTGTCCTTTTTCCTTACGGCTGTATGGCAGGATCAGGGAATTGGATTTACAAAATCAGAAACCTGTCATCTGTGAGCACTTTAGTATTTTTAAAAGACTATTAAATAGAAATATAGTTCCCCTTACCTGGAAATGCTGGCATAATAACAGTATTTCTGAAACAAAGAGTAAAGTCTGAAGCAAAGGGAGAACTCTCTATAAAGGGCTGTTTAAAGGGATGCCTGGGTGGCTCAGCGGTTTAGCTCCTGCCTTCAGCCCAGGGCGTGATCCAAAGTCCTGGGATTGAGTCCCACAACGGGCTCCCTGCAGGGAGCCTGCTTCTCCCTCTGTCTCTGCCTCTCTCTGTGTGTCTCTCATGAATGAATGAATGAATGAATGAATGAATAAATAAATAAATAAATAAAATAAATAAAATCTTAAAAAATTAAATGAAAAACATAAAGAGCTTGTTTAAAGGTGCAGAGTCAGCCTGGATATTTAGTATTTGCTCTCTTCCCAGGCACAGGAAAACAAATAAAGGAGCACATATAGGCCCTTAGGAACAAGCAGAAGAGGAGAGGAAGTAACAGAATGAAAGACATTAATAAATCTCTAGAATAAATTATGGGATTTTCACCCATAATTGACCACATCTTCAGTGGAGTAAAGTCATAGTAAAGATACATACCTGTACTGAAAACAGATCTGTGGAAGTCAGAACACTCTCTGTGACTCCCATACCCCTCTGCCACTTGGCTTTGGAGTTTGCTATTGAGTATAATTCCTTCAGGCAGGGGGTGGCGTTGTTTTGTTTGTGGGCTTTTTTTTTTTGAAGAATGATCCTCAAAAAAGGGTCTGTGGATATTAACATTTGGAGGTCCCTTAATAAAATGTAGACTCCTCAGCTGATCACTAGTCAGCAAAGCCCTTTCCTGCACACAAAACTTCCCATTTGAGTTTTAGTGCTCCCTCTTAAATCAAAACTGGCAAACAGGAGCATCAGACCTGTGAAGACTAACATGACAGTCACAAGAAAAAAGAATCTTGTAAAAAATGCCTTCCAGAAATCAGAAGAAAAACTCCTTAACTGCCTGAAAGAGATGGGCAGGTAGAGGGTATTTATTAAGCAAAAACATTATATATATTTAATACAAATATTAAAATATATATAAAGATTTTATTTCTTTGAGATACTCTATACTTAATTATATATTAATTAAATATATTAATAATATATAAATATTATATAATATATAAATATTAAAATATATATAAAGATTTTATTTATTTGAGAGAGAGTATATACATATGAGTTGGGGGGAGGGGCAGAGGGAGAGGGAGAAACAGACTCCCTGCTGTGAGCAGGGATCCCAAAGCAGGGCTTGATCCTAGGACCCCAAGATCGTGACCTGACCCAAAGACAGACACTTAACTGGCTGAGCCAGCCAGGTGCCCTAGGATATATATATTTTTTTCTTTTAAGAAGCAGAATAAGCAAATTCTTCTTTTGGAAATTAAAAGTATCCCCCAAATAGGGGCACCTGGTTGGCTCCATCAGTAGAGCATGCAACTTTGATCTAAGGGTCATGAGTTCAGCCTCCAGGTTGGGCATAGAGCTGACTTAAAATAAATAAAGTGAAAATATTCCCTAAATAAAGAAATGTAGTGGAATGACTGGATAGCTAAATATGAAGAATTTTCCCAGAAAGTAAAATTTCCTAAAGGAGAGAAGTGTAGGGATCCCTGGGTGGCGCAGCGGTTTGGCGCCTGCCTTTGGCCCAGGGCGCGATCCTGGAGACCCGGGATCGAATCCCACATCGGGCTTCCGGTGCATGGAGCCTGCTTCTCCCTCTGCCTATGTCTCTGCCTCTCTCTCTTTCTCTCTCTGTGACTATCATAAATAAATAAAAATTAAAAAAAAAAAAAAAAGGAGAGAAGTGTAGTATAGAAAAGAAATTAGAGAACGTCTCCAGAAGGCTCAACATTTGAACTCTAGATGTTCCAGAAAAGCAAAGGGTGGAAATGGTCTTCAGCATTTTTTTTTTTAAGAATTTATTTATTTATTCATGAGAGACACAGAGGGAGAGGCAGAGACACAGGCAGAGGGAGAAGCAGGAGCCTGATGCAGGACTCGATCCCAGGACCCAGGATCATGACCTGAGCTGAAGGCAGACACTCAACCACTGAGCCACCCAGGTGCCCCAGCATTCTTTTTTTTTTTTTTTTTTTTTTTTTTGAAGAGAGAATTGATTGATTCCCTTGTGTTTTTGACCATATAGAGAGAAATTTTTTTTTCTTAAGATTTTATTTATTTATTAGAGAGAGAGAGAGCAGGAGTAGTGGGGAGAGAAGAGGGAAAGGGAGAAGCAAGCTCCCCAATGAGCAGGGAGCCCAATGGAGGTTGCCATCCCAGTATGTTGGGATCATGACCTGAGTCAAAAGCAGGCACTTAACTGACTGAGCCACCAGGTGCCCCTACAGAGAGTTTTTATACTTTGGATCAACAAGAGTTTTATACTTTGGATCAACAAGAATTAGTGATAGTCACTTAAAAAGCAAAGCAACTGTAGAAATGAAGTTATCCCTCTGGGGGAAAAATATGAAATGTGGCATGGGAAAAGATGTAATCATATTGGCTCCACTGTGAACTGAATCATATAAACATTGAATATTGATTATAATCCCCAAATTGACACAGAACCAAATGAAGAGGATTGGGGAGAGAGTATGGTGTAAGTAGAGGTGGGATAATAAGCCCCCTACATAATCAATAAGTGATAAATATTTAGAGGCAAATGTCAAAAGAAACAGCTCAGTTAAAAATGTACAGCTCTGGTGGGGAGGAAGAATCCAGTTGGGAGATATGGGGCAGGAGCTTCTGTTTTTCATTTTCCGTTATACGACACTCAGTAGCATCTGACTATTAAAATTACGGGCACATCTTAACTTTGCTTAAAAAATTAAAGCAGAAGGCGAAGGGCTTTTTGTTCATTTTATTGTTTTTGCAAAGCCTCCCACATATGGTTTTGAGGCATATATGTGTCTCAGTAGGAAGAATGATAACTGAATGCACCAGGGGGAGTTTGGGGACGCTTATCTGCTTCTTCTCAGGTCTGGCTTCATGGGCTTGCATCCTGTACAGTCACAGAAGCCCCACATTTGGTTTAATGTGCTGCCCTCCCTGTTTCGAAATTCTCAGTAATTTTAGGGACTAGGGGCCCCACGTTGTCCTTTTGCACTGTGCCTTGCAAATTGTGTAGCCAGACCTGCTTCTGATAGATACATTGTTTAATTCTGGCCTGAGGTTGCTACTACTTCCTTTGACCCTGACCTTCCAGTGGCCTGTTGTTTTCACCACCCAGAAATGACTGTGGCCACAGGGAATGGAGTAAATGAACATTCCTCACAAGGGAATTTGAAAGTTGTGTATTACATGACATCCTAGAAAACTGCCCTGTCCTCTTTTATTAGTTAATTCTTTGTTCTCTTAAGAAAGACATTCGACACAGCGTTTTCTTTATTTTTTAGAACTTTTTTAGGATTGCGAAATTGAGAGGGACATATAGAAATTTCCCATATACTTGCTGCCCCAGCACATGCATAGCTTCCCCAACTATCCACATCCCCCACCAGAGTGGTCCTTATGATAAACCTACAGTGATGCATCAGTATGACCTGGAGTCCATAAGTCCATACAATCTGGCATTCTTTTGGTTTTTCTATTAGTTGATTCTGGTTATTATAACAGAATACCATAGACTGAATGGCTTATAAACAACAGAAATGTATTGCTCACAGTTCTGGAGGGTGGGAAGTCGAAGATGAAGGCGTTGACCCGTGTCCTCAAATGTCTAAAAGGGTAAGGGAGCTCTCTGTGGTCTTTTTTCTATGGGCATTAATCCCATTCACGAGGGATTATGACTTAATCACTTCCCAAAGCTTCTACATCCTAATACCACCATTTTTTAAAAAAGATTTTATTTATTTATTCATGAGAGACAGAGAGAGGCAGAGACATGGGCAGAGGGAGAAGAAGGCTCCCTGTGGGGAGCCCGATGCAGCACTTGTTCCTAGTACCCCAGGATCACAACCTGAGCCAAAGGCAAACACTCAACCACTGAGCCACCCAGGAATCTCTCCAAATACCATCATATTGGAGATTCAGCCTTAACATAGGGGCGCACCTGGGTGGTTCAGTCAGTTAAGCATCTGACTTTTGGTTTCAGCTCAGGTCATGATTTTGTGGTCATGGGATCAAGCTCTGCATCCAGCTTTAAGCTAAGCTTGGAGTGTGCGTCAGATTCACTCTCTCAAATAAATAAAATCTTTATTAAAAAAAAACTCAACATAGGGATTTTGGGGGAATAAACATTCAGTCTATAGCAGTTTGTACATTTCTTGGGTTTAGACAACTTTATAATGACATATATCCATCATTATAAATCATACAGAGTAGTTTCAGTGCCCTAAGAATCCTCTATGCTTTCCCTATTCATTCCTTCCTGCCCCCAGCCCTAGTTATTTTTAATTCTGAACTCCATACTGAGTGCAGTGGTTTTCATAGGAAAGAAAATCAGCATTGTGCAGCAGAGGAATGAAAAGCTATGCTTACACCACTTTGGGAGAAAGTTTATGGGGACTCTGAGGTGTGAAAGGACCCCCGCCAAGCAAAGAGTACTGAAATCTCACCAAGACCTCACTTGACTTCCCGTAATGAGCAATGCCCTCTGCAGGCGGGTCTCATTTCCTGGCTGGTCACAACATGGCAGTTTGCCTGTCTCACCTGTGTTAATGAGGATGCCAGTATGGGGAACCACACAAGTCTGGTGCTGTCTCTGAAAGGGTCTCCTCTGTCCCATGCCTCCATGGGCTGACTGAACCTGCCGATTCTGCTGTAAATCTTAATGCTTCTGGCCAAAGGCCCATGCATCAGGGGATGAGAATCCCTCAAGCTTAGTGGTGGGGGCTAAGCTGAATGTGTCACCTGTGAATGGAAGGAGGGAGCAGACAGTGCCAACTAAGGAATAGTGACTTATCACCATGAAGTGAGGAGGCAGGTTTTCGTGTTTATTTAGCAAATTGATTTTAAAGGCAGTTACCAAAGAGAAGCTTTAGAAATGTCTAGAACAATAATAGTGTCATGGCAGTCATTGCACCGTCCCCAGAATGATGCATTTCAAAGACAACTAATTTAGATACATGTGTCCTGCTGTATTCCTTAAAATAATTTATTTGTAGTAATGCTTACTTGTTATTAAAATTATTTAAAATTGTAATGTTCTAGGGATAGCTCTATTTAGGATAAAGAAATGTTTGTGACTCGTGGCTTAGATGAAATTCTCTGTCTCTCTCTTTATATTTTGGATAAAAGAGTTTTGTAAAGGATGACAGCTCCCATGTAGGTTACGTTAACTCAGACATGCCTTAGAATACTAGGTGAAGCTAACAAAACAATCGGAGGCCTTCCTTTTTCCCAGTCTACAGTGGCCTTTTCTGGATATCTGTTTAGGTTACATGCCTGACACTGTGCTAGCTGTTGGAGATGCAAGTTGGACAGGATAAAGTCAGTCTCTGTCATGGGGGTGTTCGCAGTCCCGGGAGGGAAAGATGCTAATCATTACACATGGAGATAAAGCCTATGAATGAAAAGTTCAAGATGTCTTGAGAGCTGAAAAGGAAGAGCTAATTTAGGTTGAGTTCAGGAAATGACTTGTAAGCTGATAGGTCAAGGATGAGTTAGAAAGTATTGCCAACGCAAGGAACAGAGTGTGCAAGGACTTAAGCAAGAACACGCCCTTTGTATGAAAGGCATCCAAAGGAGGTCAGAGTCCTTAGAGTCAAAAAGGAAGGCGTAGAGTGGCACAGGAATCAACTACAAAGGCAGGGAGGGGCCACACAGGACCAAAAACTCATTAAGGTTATCATTTTAAAATTATAGATAACAGGGGCCCTGGGTGGCTCAGTGGTTGAGCATCTCCCTTTGGCTCAGGTTGTGATCCTGGGGTCCTGGGATCAAGTCCCACATTGGGCTCCCTGCAGGGAGCCTGCTTCTCCCTCTGCCTATGTCTCTACCTCTCTTTGTGTCTCTCATGAATAAATAAGTAAAATCCTTTAAAAAATAAAATTATAGATACAATGAAGCCACTAATACATGGGGAATAGGCAAAACTGGATCATCATGTATGCAAGGGGTACATAGAGGGTAATTTTCACACCTTACTGGAGATTTTAGGCATTGTCAGATAAACCTGGGTTCAAATCCTGGTTGTGCCCTTTGCTAGCTCTGTGGTCTCAGTTTCTTATAAAATGGGTATGATAATACCAAATACCATAGTAAAGATTGAAAGACATCTATAAGGCACATATACAGTACCTGACATCTAATAAAATCTCAGTATCTAGTGGTAATAAGGACAATAGCAGTCTTCTTTATTGGTGTTATTATTATTATATATTTTAGGAATTGAAACAAGTGTAAGTGGGCAGAGGAATAAATGATTGAACTATCCAGCCATCAAGTAGGAAAGGGATAAATAGAAGAATCTGTTCCAAGAATCAAAGAAAAGTACACCAAAATTACACTAATTTTAATTGTCTTTGTGATGGGAAAACTCAGAAAGCCCAGTAAAACTGGAATAATTTCACTCTTTTACCTCGTGGCATTTTGACTCTGTGGAATCACAGTTAAACAGCTTGTATGTAAGAGTTTAGAAAGCAGACAGGGGAGATTAGTGTGAATGATCGTTAGACGTATTTGAAAATCCCTGATCTATAATTACCAGTGCATTTTGAATTACTCATTTTCTCAAGGAAAAACTTTTGGAGACTATAACTTTTTTTGAAATAGGAAAAAATTGCTAACCTGACCTGCTTCATGGTGATTCATTCTTTTCCCATTTTGCTCCTTAAAACAAACCAAGAAGCCAGATGTTTAGTTGCCTAAGATGAAAGCCATTTCCTTAGAAATCCTGAATGAAAGAAAAAGTGCTTCTCTAGAATGGCAGGGTCTGTTTAAAGGTAATCATGACCTGATTCAGGCAATAGAATGTGGTTGTAAGAATGTTGCTCCTAGCAACAAAGAATACTTCTAGATATATTCATTTTGGAAAAAAAAAAAAAGCCTTCTCTAATAATAAATGTGTATGGAATTTTGCTTCACTGTACAGAATGTTCTTTTTTTTTTTCAACTATTGTATGGACCTAAGTTGTACTCCGTTCGGTAGGCTTATAACCTTTTAAATGCTTTTGTTTGCTTCAAAACTCTCCATTTCTTTTATAGAATGGTTTTTACCTGTTAACACCCTCTTTTTCTTTCTGTGAATTTAAATTGCACTTAAGGGTGACAGGATACTAAGAAAGAAGTCCTTAGTTCCCTCATCTTTATAAATAGCAGGATGAAATCAGTGATTTTTTTTTTTAGCTGTCATTATTTAAAAAGATAAACATGAAATAAGAAATTTCTAATATGTTTGTATGTTGGTTGGATTTATTCCATCAAACTATTGCTAGTGACTAAAATGTTGGGTGGAAAGCTTCGAAACATGAAAGGAAAGCCCCGTCATTTTAACAACTTTCTCTCTGTTCTTGATTTCTTAAAGTAAGGTTTATAAATAGTGATTAAAAACAGAAATCCAGATAAAACAGCCGTATCTAAAATATATCTATTCCAAAGAGGCAAAGTAAGAAATCTTTATTTATTTATTTATTTATCCAAAGATACAGTTTTATATTTCACTATTTTTTCTTTCATCATAGGCTTCTTGTTTCGAGATTTTTTTTTTAAAGGAATTAGATATAGATCTGTAAAATCATATAACTGATCAATTGTTTTGGAAAACACTTAGAATACCATAATTAGACCTGAGCCATTCAACATAGATAAAGATCCTGAGACTATCTTTTCTTAAAATTTTTTTCTTCCATCTCTGATTCCAAATTTTCATTCTTTTAAAGGCCTATAAAAGCAATTTTGTTTGTGGAGTTTTCTTGAACAGAGTCTGTTCAGATAGTGATCTCTGTGTTAAATTTATCATCAGGCAAATACAGTTGATTCTTATTACTCCCTTTTATCTTGCCTATGACTTTTGGTTTCTCACAAAACACTTATTTAAATACAGTAAAGAACAAAAACACTGGAGGGAGGTCCTAAGGAATAGAATTCTAATTACTACTGTGCTGTGAGATTTCAGGCAAATCATTTAATCTCTCTAGGCCAAGTTTGAGCAATGAATTGAGAGAATTTAACTCTGCTATCTCTGAGGTCTCTTCAGAGCGCATTCTGGTATGATTAGAATGCCATCCTGATTTTGTGGAGGTTTGGAGAGAAATACAGCTTGTTTTTCTCTTAGCTACAATGTGTCATTAAAGTCTTAAATTTTCATTGTAGGTAGAAAAGAAACAAATTTTCACAGTGAAGGTAGTGCTGATGGCAATTTGAGTTAATTTTGAACTCTCCCTGATGAAAATCGCAATTTTTCTAGCCATAGTGATCTTGCCTTTGTTCATTATCATGTAATAAATATTTATTGACCTAATGTGCCAGGCACTCTTTTAGGCACTGAAACAGAATGTATTATATATAATACACCCGTTTTAAACATGGGAAATCTATGTATTTTAAAGATTTTTTTCATGCTATGCTATTCATATTTCACAAAATCTGTGAAACTCAGATAATCTTTTGCTAATTTTGTTTTGCTTACATTGTTAAATAGTATTTTCATCACTAATAGGAATTTCAATATAGAGAACACAAAATATAAATGTGGAGGGGAAAAAGGAATGACCTCTGGCACTAAAGGATTCTTTTTTTTTTTAAATAGGTGAAATATCTTTTTTTTAATAAATTTATTTTTTATTGGTGTTCACTTTACCAACATACACAATAACACCCAGTGCTCATCCTGTCAAGTGCCCCCCTCAGTGCCCGTCACCCATCCACCCCCACCCCTGCCCTCCTCCCCTTTCACCACCCCTAGTTCGTTTCCCAGAGTTAGGAGTCTTTATGTTCTGTCTCCCTTTCTGATATTTCCCACACATTTCTTCTCCCTTCCCTTATATTCCCTTTCACTATTATTTATATTCCCCAAATGAATGAAAACATATAATGTTTGTCCTTTTCCGATTGACTTACTTCACTCAGCATAATACCCTCCAGTTCCATCCACGTCAAAGCAAATGGTGGGTATTTGTTGTTTCTAATGCCTGAGTAATATTCCATTGTATACATAAACCACATCTTCTTTATCCATTCATCTTTCGATGGACACCGAGGCTCCTTCCACAGTTTGGCTATTATGGACATTGCTGCTATAAACCTTGGGGTGCAGGTGTCCCGGCGTTTCATTGCATCTGTATCTTTGGGGTAAATCCCCAACAGTGCAATTGCTGGGTTGTAGGGCAGATCTATTTTTAACTGTTTGAGGAACCTCCACACAGTTTTCCAGAGTGGCTGCACCAGTTCACATTCCCACCAACAGTGTAAGAGGGTTCCCTTTTCTCCGCATCCTCTCCAACATTTGTGGTTTCCTGCCTTGTTAATTTTCCCCATTCTCACTGGTGTGAGGTGGTATCTCATTGTGGTTTTGATTTGTATTTTCCTGATGGCAAGTGATGCAGAGCATTTTCTCATGTGCTTGTTGGCCATGTCTGTCTTCCTCTGTGAGATTTCTCTTCATGTCTTTTGCCCATTTCATGATTGGATTGTTTGTTTCTTTGGTGTTGAGTTTAATAAGTTCTTTATAGGATTCTTTCATTTTATTGCAACCTTATAATGCTAATGAATTTGCCAGTTTAGATTATAAGATGGTTTATACCTCACATATGTTATCTGTGGTTTCTTTGGCTTCACCAATATTTACCAGTTTCTTAACATAGACCTATATAGGACATCTTTTATTTGTAATCATTCATTTCTAACTCATCAGTTTATTTATTTATTTTTTTTAATTTTTATTTATTTATGATAGTCACACAGAGAGAGAGAGAGAGAGAGAGGCAGAGACACAGGCAAGGGAGAAGCAGGCTCCATGCACCGGGAGCCCGACGTGGGATTTGATCCCGGGTCTCCAGGATCGCGCCCTGGGCCAAAGGCAGGCGCCAGACTGCTGCGCCACCCAGAGATCCCACTCATCAGTTTATTAATAAAAATTATATAGGGGTGCCTGGATGGCTCCATTGGTTAAGCATCCAACTTCTGATTTCAGCTCAGGTCATGATCTCAGAGTTGTGAGATGGAGCCTCGCATTGGGCTCCATGAGGGGCGTGGAGCCTGCTTAGGATTCTCTCTCTCTCTCCCTCCCCCTGCACCCTCCCCCTGCACCCTCCCCCTCAAACCAACCAACCAACCAACAAATAAATAAAATCTAAAATAAAAATAATTTAAAAAATAAAAATTGGGGATACTTGGGTCGCTCAGTGGTTGAATGTCTCCCTTTGACTCAGGTCATGATCCCAGAGTTCTGGGATTGAGTTCGCACCAGGCTCCTTGCAGGGAGCTTGCTTCTCCCTCTGCCTTTCTCTCTGCCTCTCTCTCTGTGTGTCTCTCATGAGTAAACAAATAAAACCTTTAAAAATAAAAAAATAAAAATTGTATAATCTTTCTAAGGATAGAACTTTGTTTTCTTGACTTTTTTGGAGACTTTTAGCTCTCCCGTTTTAGCCTCTTCCCTTTCACCCCTCTGTTAAGCCCTCCCCAACCCTCTAACAGTTCTAAATCCTAAAGGTCCAGGTTCCACTGGCCAGTATTTTCACACACTCAGAACAGCATAGAATTAATTGATTCACTATCAGAAAGCCCTTCAGATTCCACCTGGCAAAGGTGTGATTGCAGTGTACAGTAATCAGATATCTGTTGGTAAACCTTGTGTTCTTTCTAATATACTTTTATCTAATGTAACTCAAAAGTTCAAGTGTAGAGTTAAAGAAGATCCTGATGTAAACAAAGCAAGAAATTCAATAAACTACACCAGTGACTTGAGAACTTAACAAAGTGTGACAGATTCTTTCAACCCTTATAGTTGGGCCAAGGTTAAAAAAGTTGGCCATACATGAATGAAATAGCTATTATGTAGATCAATAGTGGCTCACAAAGACCAGTTACAAGTTGAGATACTTCCTTTGTCGCAGTATTATGCTAAGAAAGAAAAGTAGCACTCAGAACTTCTCTGATCCAGCACTGCTGTATCCCTTACCCTGAGAAAATACCTGGCACATGGTAGGCCCTCAAAAGTCATGTTGAAAAAACAGACTCTTCTTTTATCAGCATCTGGTTAGAACTATTTTGTCAATTTCTTTATGTGACGATATTTAAAAATATTAATTCAGCGTAAGTGGAATCAAACTCAGCGAAGAAAGTTGTACATATAGGTTCTCATCCTAAATAGAAAATGAATGTAACTTTTATTTCCATATTAACATCTGCCTCTTCTAAGAACTCCATACTCTATCAAAAACAACAGATGATCTAGTTGGCGTGTGGAAATGTATGGTTGAAAGATTTAGTATGAGTTGGTCTGTTATTAATAAAAAATTCATTGAACTGCTTTGTTTTGTTATTTATATTCTAATTCCCTTTGTGTTCTCAGTTTATACCAGTTTATATTAGTAGCAGCTCCAGAAGGGAGGTCGTTGGGAACTCCTCTATCCCACGGTCACAGCTGGGGAGTTTTTGTCTTCTAGAGACCCCAGATCAGCCTGGATTTCTCTCTTACCTCATCCTTCCAAACCCTTCTTCCATGGAGATTCTTGCCTTCTCTCATAATCACAGATATTCAATAAGTCTGGTCTTTTAAATCTGATCCTGGGGAAAGAGGAAGTAGATCCACAGAAAGAAGGAAGGGGGTAAACTTTGACTCACATCTGTCCTCACTAACCTACCCTGAGACCCAGTCCTACTCCTTTTTCTGTTCCATTTTCCATCCTCACCTCCTTATGCCAATCCACATCCCTTCATGTTCTCATTTAACTTGTCATCCCAGACTTCCAGTTCTGCCCCTCATTTCCTGAAACTTTGGCACTCTTAGAGGCTGCTCTCCAGCGCTGCCTTACGGAGCCTACATCCCAGAATCCTCCAACAGTGACTGGTAGCAAGGAGGACAGGATTCCCATTGACAAGCCAGTGTGGCAGCACAAGAAGATTGGTTTCTTCCACCCCACATGGGATTGGCCTGGGATGCATTTTCCCAGTGTCCTGTAGAACTCTGGGCCCTGCCTTAGCATTATCATCGCTTAAATCAGGTTTTGTGTGCTGATCTGGCGACTTAATCCCCAGTGGTAATCTTGTTTGCCTGGGAAAATGATAAAGTTTTGAAGAACTGCCTAATAAGTGAACTTTTGCAACACCCTAAGTTTGGAAATTGGTGCCTGCCTGGTTTCTGATAAGATGTATCCTGCAGCTGCTTGAAAGGGCTTTGTTTGGGGTGGGGGTTGAGAGGGAAGAGGGTGTTGTTGGTTTTGTTTTTACATTGAGAATACTTAGCTCTAGAAGCACTTTCGAACCATCTTCATTTATGTTATTTCTCCATTTAACTTTGGGCATTTTAGACATAATGCATTTGCACCAAAAAACATGTACTTCAGATAATTCCATAAATCGACATATCAACAGCTGTGTACCTCCACTGAGGAAAAGATTCCTTTTCACAGGCATTTCTTTATGGCTTGGAAACTAATATTTTAATCCATCTTTTCAAAGAATGTACTGAGAGTTTTAACAGGGGGTAGCTGGTCAGATTTAAACTGTGTGTCTGTTGAACCATGCCGAGCAAATTTTGGGGGTTTTGTGTTAGTGATATTTTCTGTTTAAATAAGAGGCCTGATAAGAGGAAAGCATTGCTTCAGAAATACTTAAATTTTGGAGTTCAAGTATTAATTAGAATATTTGTTTTCCAAGTTTCTAGGACGTTGAATGTTTAAAGTCATCCTTGAACTAATGATATCCACACTTTTCTTGGTTAAATTTCACTAAATGAATTGTGACTCATAAACTTGGTTGAATTATATGAAACTTGTGTCATATGGGGCCTTTAATCCACACTGTAAAGCTTTTCATGGAAAATATCTGAACCTTTATTATTATTTATATCTGAGTTAAATTAAGGCCAAGAACTGTAATTGTTGTTCTCCTGCTTGCATTAATAGTTAAACTTAAGTTTTTTCTACTGATAAATTTGAGTCAGATTTAATGAGTAATAAACCTAAAGATAGCCTTTAAAAACCATTGGAGAGCTTAGAAAGTGAATATATAATTGTGATTAAAAAGGATATGTGACTAAGGCACTCAAATGGTGCTTGGTTGCTTCTTACTGGTTTAACGCAGTTGAATGAAAATTACTTCCTAGTTACATTAAAATAGCATCATTGATTATTTTCAACGTTTTTTAATGAGGTAAGGAGATACAACAGTGCATCATAAAAATTAAAAGTTGAAAAGACCGAAGTAGCAGACGTTTAGCCCAAAGACAAAGAAGTTAATTTAAGATACAGATCTCTAGGTAAATGTTTGTGTCAATTTCCTCACAAACTATTTTGCTAATGTTTGTTCTCTTTGCTGTGAAAAATAGGCATACCATTCAAAAACAGAGTACATTTATCAAAAAGTAGGAACTTATCTAATAAATTGTAATTTTATTAAAACATTATGCTTTACATTCCTGATGTGCCATAAAACTTAATGTGGAACAGAAATATAAAACCTTGAGCAGTTGGATTTCATGTGTATTTTGAAACCAGTAGGCCATTGCTTGGTTTGTTTCTACAGTATGAATTTTGATGTTTTTATAACTCCTGTTATCTTTTTATTGCATAAAATAGAAATGAAAGCTTTTCAGTTTATAGTTTGCTAAATAATGAAGGACAAATGTCCAAATAAGAACTTTAAAATGTGATCTATAACCTACGAGAGTTAGCATGTAGGGCTATTTTTAAAACTGCATTTAAATACTGTTTTTAAATTTCCTAGAGCAAAGGGGTTTTGTGTTTAGTTTGAAGCAGTATCAGCTAGACCACATCTATAGTCAGAAATAGGGACATCCACAAGTTTGAGTAGAAATGTTTATCCTTCCTTAAACCTCATTTTAATGTCTTTGGGTCCATTTTTTAAAGATCTTTAAAGACCCTGGCTCTATTTTTAAAGGACTTGGGGCAAGAATGTTCTAATATTAGCTAAAAATCTTCATCAGTATAGTATAATAGTAGTTCTATTGAGGCTGAACTGTTATGGGTTATTTTATTTCTTACTTTCCAAACTGTAAAGTGGTTATATTACTTTCATAAATAGACTTTTTTATGTCTCCATGTGTATATATATTTAGGGAGGAGAGAGACTCAGAATGACTCATTCCGAAAAAGGGGGGGGGGGGAGCGGTTTTTAACTTCAGATAGTTTTCTCCACTTTTCATTTCTTCACTGAATGTTGCCAGATACTGTCCGTAAAAAGTGTTCCCTTTCTTTTAACTATCTCTCCTTGTTGCCAAGGTGTAAATCAGAAAGTCCAAGTTTCTTTCTCCCACTTCATAAACAAGACTTGGTCGGTTCTGCTTCAGACACTTGGAGCCCTGCCAAGGTTGTCATGATGATGTCAGCTTACCAAGAATGTTCACATTTCTCATGCTGTGTTCACATTCCCTGGACTCGAGCAAATGTCCTTTTTGAGCTCATTGAAGTTTTAGGGTTGGATTTAAAAAGCTTGCATTGTTTTCAGTACTTTTTGCTACCTTTACAAAGTCAAGGATCCATTTTTAACAGCATGACAGTGTATAGACCCACACGGTACATTTTGTATTTGTAGTTTAAGGAAATAGAGAATGACCAAAAGTTTATCAGGTAGTAAAACCCGTAAGACTTGCTAATCTAATAAATTAAAATTTTATGAATTAAGTACTCCTTCATTCAGCATATATTTTATATCAATATTTATATTTTTTAATATTACTTATTGACTTTTAAATTTTTACCAATAACAGTGGCTTCTACCTATTTTTGGAAAGAGATGCTTATATGTAGAAGTTACTCAGTGAACACAATTTTCAGGTATCTTGCAATACTTCTTGGTTATTGGTTAGCTGATTAAAAACCATTGTGCTACAGGTACTTATGTCTAATTGTTTAATATATAATTTCGGCCTGTAAGCCAATAAGCATTAGAAAACCCTCACAGCTTTTGAAGACTATTTAGAGAAATGGCTACAGTTGAAGGGGGAGTAGTTTGACTTTGTACATACCAGTCCTAGTAAACTTAATGGACTTTCCATTTATAGACAAATTATGAGGACCATGAAGAGTTCAGTCCCTCCAACTTTTAAAATGTGTGTAAATTCAAGTTTATGGAATTTCAGAGAGCCAAGGTTTAAAATAAAACCTGTTTTATTTTATATCTACCACATTTGATCTAGTTACTATGTAATCCAAAGCAGTGTGTAGAATTTTAGTTCTGAAATGATCTTTGAAGAACATATAGTTTGGCTAAAATTTTACAGGTAAGGTCTGGATAACTGAATAATTCTGGACAGTGTAACTACATGGTAGCACAATTGGGATAAATATGATAATTCTGTGAAAATTATTTGTCTTCAGACATGATTCTTTGTAAATACCAAACAGATGATATTTATGTGGCTTTCTTACAGTTAATGTACATTATGACATAATTAACCTGAAAAGCAAAATACCAGTTGTTATTGATATCATATCCTCTCATTTGAGTTGCTAAATTACATGTTTAAAAGGTAGGAAAAGGAGATGTCCTTTAATATTAATGTTTAAATTGAGTTTTGGTTGACTTTCTAGGCTGATGTTGGATATTAACTACTCTATTTCTGTTACCGTAATGTGAGGTATACATAGTTTTCTTTCAATCACCAAATTTTGATTCATTCAAAATAATGGAACTTCTTGAGACATATTTACTAGCCAAAACTAGGACAAGTGTTAATCATAGTTACAAGCCTGGCTCTCTGCCCTTTGTTCTTATTGAGCGACATAATATATCCTTTTGATAATTTGTACAGCATTCCCCTTGTGGCTTTTTATAAAAGTTTTAAAACAGGTTTAAACTAGATAAATTAAAATCTACTTTGAATTCAGAGATTTTTAAATCTCTATTTTAAGAAATAATTGCAGATTCCAAAAGTAGTTTTCAAATTAGCAAGGAGGCCATGACCAACATTTCATTCCTTCCTGTCTTAGAATCATGGTCTTTGGAATTTCAAGAGTGAATTTGCAGAGCTGGAAAGGGACCTGAAGCTCAGCCATGTCAGACTTCCAGATCTTACCTTCCCTGACATTAACTCAAGACAGTGACAGCTCAAAATTAGTGAGTGCTTAAGGTATATTTATATAATGTAATACCATAGAGGTCTTTAAGCAAATGAGATAGTTAATGGCATGAAAGGTTGGGTGAAATAAGTCCCTACTAAGGTGCACAGTTTGTTGTTTGCTTGATACTACTGTTGTCTGTAGACAAAAACTGTCTTATAAACCTATTATACGGGCATCTCAGTGGTTGAGCATCTCGCTTTGGCTCAGGTCATGATCCTGGTGTCCTGGGATCAAGTCCTGTATCAGGCTCCCTGCAGGGAGCCTGCTTCTCCCTCTGCCTATGTCTCTGACTCTCTGTCATGTCTGTCTCTCATGAATCAATAAATAAAATCTTAAAATAAATAAATAAAAATAAACCTGTTATACTTCTTTTCCCCAATTTTACATGTTCCATAAGGTAAATGAAATTTTTTTTAATTGACTCGATTTGGTTTGTCTGTGATTTTAAGTTCAGGTTGTTTATTTTGTGCATCTCATGCCACTTCCTAAAAGAAGAAAGAATCTTTTCTTCCTCAAGAAGTCTTCCCCAGTTGACACAAACTCATTCTCTATTATCCAGTTGATATAGTTCCCTCAGTTCACTTTCGAAAAGATTGTTTTTCTGAATTTGGTACTATTTAATAGTTCTCGTTTCCTTTCTTCCAGTTTGAGCTCCTTTTTGTTCTTGTTCACAAGCTGCCAGGTGGGGGATGGAGATCCTCCTTGTTCAGCAAGGAGAGGAGGCTTCCCTCAGTTGCAGAGCAGTGCTTTTGGGAGACCAGAGTTGCAACCATGTGTGTTTGTTACAATGTTCTTGTTACTAAACGTTAATCTTAACATTCTCTCAACTATCCTGTTCTTTTTATCCTAATCCTCTAAAAATCACTTCTTTTTTTATTATTGTATGTACATTGCTAGCAGCTGGGGACACAATGTATGCATGTTTCCGTATGTATGCATAATTAAAGGCTTCAGACCTGGCTCTATCAAGGTGAGTTTATATTCAGACTTCTCCAAACCTGGTTTCCAAACAGCAGTGTAGCTTAAACAAAACGGAGACTGAGATCCAATTGAACCGAGACGCTGCCCACACTGTGTTGTCTCCTCCCTTCTCTTTAACACTGGTAACAACCTCCTTCCCCTGTTGTGGGAAGTTTTCAGATCTGCTGCCTTCCATGAGGCTTTTTCACCCTGCAGCTCAACTCTGCTTTATAAATATTCTTCTGATGTTAAGTTTGTGTTTTGGGAACCTTCTTAAAAGTTCTTGAATCAGATGCTATGAAGTTCTCCAAAATCAAATGTGATGCCATGTCCCTTCACTTTTCAGTGTCTGAAACATAATCAGGAGTAGTAAGTTGATCATTTTTCTGATTCCCAGAACATTAATGCAACAACAACAAAAAAAGCAAAATAATAAACCATGTGTTTTCCTGCCACCAAAGGAGACCCCCAAATCCTTTTATTTTATTGGAATTTTATTGCTATCTGTGGTCTGAAACAAAAGAACTGTCAACCAGGGCTTGGACACATTCTTTATATAGCAAGTTACCTCTAATAATATCCATCACTTTATAAGAGAATTTGCTTTATATTGATGAAGTGTTGCAGAATACTTAAAGCAATTCTCATAAAAGAATGGTATTGCGAATTTGTCTTGATAGATCTAAGCCAGTTAAGGCCAGTCATTCTATTTTGTGTGAAAGGACCCCCAAATGTTTATATCTCATGTTACATTCAAAATTGTATACTTGCTTGACTTTGCTTCTTTTTCAGTTATGTTTATAATTAAGCAATATGTTGATGTTGATACTGTCAATCTTTGATAAACATGACAATTCATGTGGGGACTCCCAGACTTTAACCCAAGTCAGAATTAAAATAAAACCAGCCTCGAGTGCAGTATAATGTTGACCTAATATAATCTTAGTGGGAAGTACATTCAATGTTTAGACTCTTAAGAAGGTGAACCGCTAGACCACATGATCTGCTTTTGGCTGGATGGACCCTTCTTCTGACTACCTAAGTCAGCAGTGCCATGATCACCTGAATCTGAGACCCAGGTCACATTGCCCCCAGTGTCATTTTCATCAGCTTGGCGAGTAAATCCCAGCCAGAAATTCATCAGCTACTTTTCATCTTGAGAACTAAATAAGCCTTTGGTTTTTTCGATCAAATTTAACCATAAACTATTTCCTCTACTCATTGCCGGTTTAATCAAATAAGCATTACCTTATCCAGGTTGTAATGAGATACTTCTTAAAGGTTTCCCTGTTTTTCAGTCTCTTAGAACTAGGCATAGATTAAAATGAAATTATTTATCCTTTATCTTTTTTATATCATGATTTTTTTGTTTTACTGATTTGTCATTAAATGATATTTCTAATTATCAGTTTAAAAACTTGCCAGATTTTAATGTGGGTTCAGATTTTAACAATTTAATTAGATAAAATATGGCTGGTGGAAAAGACTCTCCATGCTTTGGCATTAATACTGGATTCCCAACAGTGGTCTTCTAGTACATAGACATTTTACTGACTTGTCATTTTAACCTTTTCACAAATGCCATGACTCTGTAATTTATTTGTCCCTGGATAATGAAGAGTTAGTTGTACTCTGTGTATATATTTGATTTGCTTATACATTTTACTTGTTGGTTTGCTTATAGACTTATTTCGTTATAGATTATTTACTAGCTCTCTCACCTGTCACTGTATTACTACAAGTTTATGCTTAAGTATATGCATGTATTTTATCATTTGGTAGTGTTTTATTTTTAAAGATTTATTTATTTGAGAAAGAGCACACACACAAGTGGGGTAGGGACAGAGGGAAAGAATCTTCAAGCAGACTTTTCTCTGAGTGCGGAGCCCAATGTGGGGCTTGAGCTCACAACACAAAAGATCATGATCTGAGCTGAAAGCAAGAGTTGGATGCTTAACCAACTCAAGCACCTAGGCACCCCTGGTAGTGTTTTATTTTCAAAATGATTTTGTATTGGAAATCTTCAAGCTTAATTTTTTACTCAATTTAATTTCCCAAAAATTATTCAAGTAATTAGGCATTTCTAGATATAGTAAATTGCTGTTTATTCAGCATGGTAAGTGGTTACTATTTTTTTTTCTTTGCCATTTAGCATGATTAGACATAATTATTGATAATTTCTGGAAAGAAGCCAGCAGTGCAAGCCCAGGTTTTTTTTTTTTTTTTAAGATTTTTTAATTTATTCATGAAAGACCCAGAGAGAGAAAGGCAGAGGGAGAAGCAGGCTCCAGGCAGGGAGCCTGATGTGGGACTCAATCCCGAGACCAAGGATCACACCTGAGCCAGGGGTAGGTGCTCAACCGCTGAGCCACCCAGGCATCCCCAAGCCCAGGTTTTAACAAGAATGTAGCCTTTCCAGTCTAAGTCTAGTTAGATATCTGGATCCAAAAAGAGATCAAATCCAAAAGAAACAAAGCCTGACAGATGGGGTCTGGAGGTGGGACGGGGGAGGCAGCACAGTCGTGTGAATATAATACAGAGGTGATATTAATACCAGTTACCAGAAGGCATTTCCAAGACTTCCTCCAGGGTAGGATGTGAGAAGACCAGAACAGGATGCACACCGGCCCCTAGAGACCTGACCTTGCCAGAAACAGAGCAGGAGATGATCCAAAGACTGCCTGTGTGCCCAGGAAGGATTTGGAGAACCCCCCTGGCCCAGTGCTTGGGATGGGAGGGAACTAGGCAGCAGCTCTCTGTATGCAGGCTTTGAGTGGAAGAGCTGGGAGTGGGAGGTACCTGTGATTATCCTGGACTGCTGCCCTCAGCAGGCTACTAGGGGGTAGGTGGCTTGCTAATAACACCGGATGTCTTTCTAAGTTGAAATGGATCTAGACAGTGCTAAAGTTGGCAACTACTGTTTCCTATGAAGATAATGTAAATGCATGTTAGGCAAATGGTAATACGTTATACTAAAATATATAATAATCTGGAACCTATGAGATTGATTATATGAAGTGCAGGTTTTGTTTTCTTTTAACTAAGCATGGTTTAAAAGTACTCTTGTGAAAAAATTTAAAATTCATATGGAACCACAAAGGACAGTGAATAGCCAAATCAGTCTTGAGAAGGAAGAACAAAGCTGGAGGTGTATCACACTTCCTGATTTCAAAGTTTATTAAATAACCACAATAATTAAAATAGTTTGGTATTGGCATAAGGGCAGACATATAGACCAATGGAACAGAATAGAGAGCCCAGAAATAAAGCCATGCAGGGGTGCCAAGAATCACAATGGGGAAAGAATGGTCTCTTCAACAAATAGTGCTGGGAAAGCTAGATATACCAGCAAAAGAATGAAATTATAGCCTTATATTACACCATACACAAAACATTCAAAATGGATTGAAGACTTAATTTAAACATAAGACCTGGAACTGTAAAACTCTTGAAAGAAACATAGAGGCATTGCTTCTGGACGTTGATCTTAGCCGTGATTTCATGGACATGACACCAAAAGCATAGACTAGAGGTGCAGAAATATGTAAGTGGGACTCTATCAAATTATAAGCTTCTGCATGGCAGAGGAAGCCAACAAAATGAAATGGCAATCTACAGAATAGGAGAAAATATTTGCAAACCATTTCTCAAATAAAAGGTTCCTTTCCAAAGTATATAAGGAACCCCTACAATTCAATAGAAAAAAAATTTTTTAAATCAATTAAAGCTCTTTGAGGAAGCCACTATAGTGGCTTGGGTGCCCCACTCCTGCTCCTGCTCCTGGCTCACCGCTCTTCACTCTCACTGGAGAATAAGTTGAGCAGGAAGCTGCACTGCAGCCATGACTTTTAAGGACATCAGGAAGACACCTATGGAACCAGAGGTGGCACCGAATTTGAGTTAATCTCACTTGGAAAAGGTATTTGCTGACTTGATCAGAGGTGCAAAGGACAAGAATCTGAAAGTGAAAGGGCCAGTTCAGATGCCTACTGAGACTCTGAGAACAACTACAAGAAAAACTTCTTGTTGAAGGTTCTAAGACTTGGGATCTTTTTCAGGTGAGGATCCACAAGCAGACTCATTGATTTGCACAGTCCTTCGGAGACTGGTAAGCAGATTACTTCCATCAGTTTCAAGCTGGGAGTTGAGGTTGAAGTCACCACTGCAGATACTTACATCAACCTTTTTAATAAGTTGATTACCAGTTGTTAAAAAATTGAGCAAAGGATTTGAGTAGACAAACAAGTGTTATTATGGATTAACAGATTCTCTAACTGATCATTTCTGAAACCATTTGAGAACAAGTTGCAGACACAGAGCCCCATGACCTCTTAAAAGTGCAGTATGTATTTTTGAGGTGCAAGGAGAAATTGGAACCCTTGTACACTGTTGGTAGGAATACAGAGTGGTGCAGCCACGATGGAAAACAGTGTGGAGATTCCTCAAAACATTAAAAATAGCATTACCACTTGCTCCAACAATTCAAAAGAATTGAAGTGAGGAGAGATACTAGCACTCGGTGCTCTTCACAACAAGCAAGATGTGGAAACAACCTCAGTGTCCACTGATGAATGGACAAAGGATGAATGGATAAAGGGAATCCTGTAATATGCAACAGTATGCCCAGAGGACTGCATTAAGCTGCCAAGACATCACCTCCACCTCTCCCTGCCCCACCCCACCCCACCCATTCTCTGTTTGGGAGTCAAGTGTGAGAATCTTTAAAACGCAAATCTGAGAGTCTTCCAGCCATGATATAAAAAACAAACTCAAGTGGCTTTGGTCTTGACAAATTATCAAAATTTCCTTTTTGTAAGGAAAAAAAATGTATGTTGATTCTGTTTAATCTATTTGGTCTTATGTATTTGAGCACCAAAAAATGTACACAAGCATATGCTAAAAACGAAAAACACTTTACATCAGTCCTTTCAGGGAGTAGGGTTACAGACGGGCCAAGTGGTGGCCTTAACGTTGTGGCCAAGAGCCAGACCCTAGGTCTGTATAGCTTGAGTCCTTGCTTAGCACTCACTTGCTAACTGTATGACCTTGGGCAGGTTACTTAAACTTAACCTCTTTGTACCTTGTTGCTGATGATAATAAGAGCAGGAAGGCACTTGGAAAGTGCCCAAAAGCTAGTAAGTATTATGTATTTGCTGCTATTACTTATTTTCCTATTATTGAGTTGTTCAAATAAATATGCATTGCCTTTACAGTGCACTTAATTTTTTTTTTTTTTTTTTTTTTGAGAGAGAGAGAGAGAGAGAAAGGGGAGTGTGAGTAGTCAGGAAGGGGCAGAGGGAGAGGGAAACAATCTGTTTCTAGATTTAATTTGAGAGTGGGGAGAGCCAGAGGGGAAGGGAGAGTGAGAACCTCAAGTAGACTCCATGCTGAATATGGAGCCCAATGCAGGGCTCAGTCTCACAACCCTGAGATCATGACCTGAGCCAAAGCCAAGACTCAGATGTTCAACTGACTGAGCCACCCAGGTGCCCTAACATTTAAAAATGTATAAGAAAGTGTTAGAGAAAAGGGAAACAAAGAGGTCCAAGAATATTTAGGGGAAATTCTCATTGCTGCCTGCAAGGCCCAGGTGTTCCGTAACTTCATCTTGTACTGCTTTTCTTCTTCTACTACTTCTGTGCCCTTTTTTGGGGCCCCTGAAATAAGGCCAGCTGCCCCTGACCTCAGAGCACGTTTTCCTTACAGCATTTATCCCAATGGTGATGACATATGTGCTTGGGTCATTGTTTGTTTAATAACCGACACCCTGTCCACCCCTCTCACTTGACTGCAACCTCTGAAGGGCCAACACAGTGTGTGTGACTCACCATTCTACCCCCAGTGCCCAATACAACATTTTGCCAAACCAAGAAGGAAAAGAGTATCCCACAGAACTACGTGCAGGGAGGTGTGGAGAGACTCTGGGCTCTACAAAGACTTGGCAGAAGTTATGCTGGAGGAGGGACCTCTCATATTTTGAAGGATAGTGTGATTTCCACCAAGGATTTTGAATTGTGTGCAGCTATCTTTGAGGAGCTGGTGAAGGATTTTCGCCAGGGCCGTGACCACAGCATTAGCCTGCATGTTAGAGTGCTCAGTCAACACCAGTGTGATGGATGGATGGGTGGGTGGAGTTCAGAGTCAGCAGAGAGGAAAATTATTGAGAGCCAGAACTTAGGCAGCAGGATGGACCAGAGGGAGAAGCTTCGAGAACTATTCCTGTGGAACGACCAATACCGCTATGTGATGGAATAGATGTTGGGCCATATGGGGATGATGAGGTGACAATCTGCATTCCTGGTTTTGTGTCACTTTATGGATTTTGACTTTCGTTTGGGATGTGCAGAAGCAGAGGGGAAAGGTCAGATATAGAGAAGTACTAGGAAACGAGATGTGTAGATCTTCACTTTTCTGCGAGGCATCCTCAAGGAGTTTTCCAGTAGAGGCTCAGGCAGATTGGGCTGGAGAGGATTTAGGAGATACAGGTCTGTAAAAGATGGAGGCTGAAGGTATGGGGGGCGAGGGGGAGGTTAGGCAGCAGCCCTCCCCTCAGGCTCAGCCCAAGCCCAGCATCTTCTGTGAAGAAACTTCTGTCTCCAGGGTCTCCAGTTCTTCTGCCTGTTTGGCCTAAAATGTGTTGGCATAGAAAATACTAATGGGCTGTAGATACTTCTTAAGTTTTATTTGTCCCCAAAGCTAGCTCCTCAAGCACTTTTTCATTTCAGAAGCTTTTCTTAAAGGCCTGCTGGGAAGGCATTCTATAGAGTGAGTCCGTATCTACACCCAGAGATCTCCATGCAGTCCCCGGACGATGCTTTCATGTAATAGATGAACAGGAATTATAATAGATATGCGTCAGCCGGTCATCATGGGCCACAGGGCTAGCATTCACATCAACAACTGGAGTAGAAGCAAAGGACAGTATGAAATAAATTTTTGTGGTTTAGTGTTAAAGAAAACTAAGAAGGGTGAAACTTGATATATTAGCCTTCTCCAGAAAAATAGTAGTAGGGTGTGTGTGTGTGTGTGTGTGTGTAGAAAGGGAGAGGAGATAGATTGATTTCAAAGAACTGGCTCATACATTTGTGGGGGCTGGCAAGTCCTTCAACGTCGGCCAGTGGACTGAAGATACAGAGAAGAGTGGCATTTTGAAACCAGGTCTGTTAGGAGAATCTCCTCCTCAAGGAATCTCAGTCATTTTCTTAAGGCCTTCAACTGATTAGATGAGGCCTGCCGCATTTTGGGGAGCAATCTGCTTTACTTCCAGTCTGCTGATGTACGTGTTAAAAAATACTTATACAGAAATACCTAGAATAGTCTTTGACCAAATAACTGGGTACCATGTTTGAACCAAATTGACACAAAGTTAATCAGCACACCTATTAAGCTGTCCTTGCCTGTGCCATTAGCCTGCTGCAGGAAAGCTCTGGAGTACTACAGGTCTATAAAAGACAGCCTCTGTGGGAGGTTCAAACTTTAGCATGATCATCTAGAGCTTAAATGTGAAATAACCCAAAACATCCAAAATTTTGCCTTAAAGAACCAGACGCCCTTGTTACTTTTCCTAGTTCAGGAGCTTTGCTGTTGCTTTAGTGGTATTTCAGCATCATAGTTTCCGTGTTCTCTTTTGCAGTTTGCATTGCCTTTCAAAAGCAGAACACACACACACTCACACCCTGAAATCAGCAGTTCATGTGTTTTTCTGTTTTACAGATAAGAAAACTGAGACTGGTAACATTAGATTCCATGCAAATTGGTGGCCATTTAATGGCTGAATTGAACCTAGGTCCTTTCACTTTAAATTGAGTCTTTCCTCCCCCCTGTCCCCCCACCCCCCAAAAAACACCCCTTATTTCTAAGGGAGAAGAAAAGGCGAGCACAGAGAACATGAATGAATATGAGAATGGATAATTACAGAACTCCTACCAGAATTCAGGATAGGAGGGGAAAATTTTTTGCCACATGATAGGCCTTATTTGGTCCCATTGAGGTTGTGGGTATTTCAAGTTAGAAGAATTTAGGTATGCAGTTCATTCCTTTCTAATTCTGCATTTTTGGTGACTATATTAGTGGACGCACAAGGATTGAAACTATAAGAAACCATCTATTTCACTCTCTGGGTCCCCCTTCCCACTGCCCCATAGCATTGGAGCATGTTTCACAGTCCTCGAGTCTGCCAGATATGGGTCTTGTGTTCTACCTCCTTCCAGTTTGTTTGGTTAGTTAGCTAATGTGTTTTGCATTCAACCAAGGAAGTTCAAAATACTGCCTTTGAGAGAGCCAGCTAGGGTAGAAGTGCTGTCCAACTTAAGAGTGGCAGACTGGCTGAGTTCTCTGGGTGATGATTGAGCCACCCACTAATTTTAGGCTGGGAAAGCTTGGAGCACAGATTGATTTTTCAATAGAAAATAACATCCTGCTAAGACATTCTATAACCCTTGGAAATATCTTCTGGCTCTCTAGCTCTTGGCCATTTTAAAGGGTCATATCCTCACTCATTATCATATTAAATGTGGTTGAGACTTTAGTTTTGAAACTGTAGCTTTCTGCCTTAGATCATCTGGATCTCAAAGGTTATGAAAGCGAAGTCTTCCTTCTTTCCTATGACTAATGTAGATGGGAAGCAATGAGCCTCAGGCAACCATCTCACCCGTAAGTGGATAAGCTGAGTAGCAGCACACAAGATTACAAAATTTTCCTGAGTTCCCACTTTCAAGCTTGTGTACCAAGTACTGAGTTGTAGTACAAAACGTGGATTAATTGGTCATAGTTGCATTCATATTATATAAATGTTCAGAAACTTGCCTTGTGCACATCATCTGCTTTGGTTTGTATGGATGAAGTTTAAGTTGGTAGCCAATACTCCACTTGATCCTTGCTTAGGGCTTTGTCAGTCCCAATTTTGACACCTTTTTGAAGTTTTTGGAGCTTAAAAAACAGGCCATTAAAAATGGTTTCCAGGGATTGATTGCCCAAAGGCAATACCAAAATATAATAATTTTTGCTTTGAATCTAGATTGTCTCATTGGGTTGTCATGACAAATTTGTGCAGTAGGGAGAACAGCTGGTGTCATCACAGTTTTATAAAATAAGTGGAAACAGAGGAATGGCATTCACATGAAGACCCCCTGGACTGTATACTTTTAGCATTTGCCAATTTTAGTCACCTGTGTTGAGTCCAGGAACTGATTCCAGCTGGCTGTGTTGCATACATCTGCTGTAGTATGATTTAATCCTCATAACTACTTATGAAATCACTGGTAGGGTTCTCACTTTATAGATGAGGAAGGCAAGTTTCAGGGAAGCTAAATAACCTATCCACGATCTTACTGCTGGTAAGTGGAGCTCATCTGGTTGAAACCCATGCTTTTTCTAGTCTTCAGGCTTTGCCTCATTACATGGTTCAGATTGATGTCATTAAGTTCTGTGACCATGTATGACCCATATTTGATTTTTAGTTCATCAGAGCATTTGAGTGGGAAATAGATCAGAGCCAATGCAGATTTGACCTGTTGGAATCCTGTGGTTACTATATGCTAACTGTAGTAATGAAATGCAATAAATCTCTGTGCATGCATTTTTTATGGCAATCAGGATGTTTCAGCCAAGAAGAAAATATAACATGAGGAGGTTAAGATATTTAAATTCAACACGTATTTTTAGAGTATCAGTATTTGCTAGGTGCTGTGATTAGTGCTTTCAGTCAGACTATTTAATATGATCTTTATAATATTCCAGCAGGCTTCAATTATAGTTTGCTTACAGATAAGGAAACTGGGCCTCAAAAAGAATACTATACTTAGAGAAGTATACACAGCTAATAAGTAGATCTCTTAGCTTCCTGTCCATTACTGGCTCTCCAGCATTAATGCGTACTGCTTATAACACGCTCTGTCACTACCGTGGTCCCTCTGCCATTCCTCACGCCACCATCAGCCCAGCCCATTCCTTGCCATTTGCATACCCCCTCACTTGTGAATTTCAGATAATTTAGGCAGCAAACCAGAGAGCATTTCCTGAATTGTAACTAGAATTGTCTATGGGAAATCATGCATCTAAAGAAGGTACTATATTATGCAGTCATTAGCATCTAGTTTAGGAACCTCTGTTTTTCAGAATTAATTTCACAGAAAGCGATGGAGTTATCTATCAAGCATTTCTGAGAAATAAAGACAAGAGATGGATACATGTAGTTCAAATCAGGACAACTCATTACATCTGCAATGGGTATTTAAGGAGTCCTGAGGTAATTGAACATGGTAATTGTGTTGCTGTATCTGAAGGGTTTCACTGACACTTGTTTTGTTTGTGTTTTGCCTGAGCCCGTAATTGCAGAAATATTCTCCCATGGTGATTAGTTCCCAATTTAAAATAGACTGTTTCATTAAAGGTAACTCCATAATGAGACCAATGAGGACCCAAGCTGTGTGCTTTAATGATAGTAATTCCCTCTCTGCTTGCAGCTTGACCATGTGCACACAGAAGATGTGAGTTAAAGCCTTCATCTTAAGTCCTGCTTGAATTGCGAGAAAAGAGGAGGTCGAATTACATCGCCTTTAAGGTCCCTTCCAGCTTTAGCATTCTGTGATTCTTTGGAATATTCAGCAAATGGAAGTTCAAAAATTGATTCTGCTTTCACACTGAGAGGGAAGAATGCCCACAATTGAATAAAAGATTAGAAGCTGTGGAGAGGAAATAGTTGTCTTGAGTGAGTTCTTTTATTGGAAATCAGCCTTGTACTACTGGACAGGAAATTAAGTTCTTGCCTGGGTCATTAATCATTGTGCCAATTTGAAAATTGGCAGTGGGGGGAGGTGGCTATATTTGAGGAGGGAGGAAGGAGTGGGCGAAGAAGGTGTCCCTAAAAGCTCCCCTGTCAGAGTGGGAATTAGTGGCAAAGATAGGGTGCTGTTGGCCACCCCTTCCTGATGCAAGTGTTTCCAGCATTTCTGTCATTCTCCTGTTGGTTCCCACACATTTCCTACCCAAACCTGTTTCCCACTTGTACCAAGAGGAGAGAAATATCACAGGGTTTTCACTGAGAAAGAACAGAGAAGTGAGAGTAATGGACATGATAATCCCCTGGGTAGCCCAAGAGAGATGTTCTAAGGGAAGAAGGCGTGACTGGGATATCCTGAGTTTTTGTCAAAATTAACATTGATGAGAGACCAAAACACCAGCCAAAATACCGGTAATAGGTTACACAATGTCCAAACAGCCTGTGCCCTTTGAAACAACTCCATTTTTACCATATTCGCTATTTTCCTACCTCCTTTGTCTCCATCTTCTCAAGTGGAACCTCACTTAGAGGGATACTGTCTTCTGCCTCATGAAGTCAGAGCTTCCCTCTGCATATGTTAATTGGAAAAATATCAAAGCCATCCTTGCTTTCACTTTTTCATTCTTCCGCCAAAATGGGACTGTTTTAGTGTATCTGCAATTTTCTATTTATTTGCCCTTTAAGGTGAGAAGTTTTGGCAAATAAAAACCTGGCAGCAGATTTTATTTCCACAAAAATAACAATTTTGACATCTCAGGGTGTCATCTGTCTCAAAGCTATTCCCAGTGGAGTCTAAATATACCACTGGGCTTTCTCATCACTCATCAGAACTGCCTCGGAAATTTGCACCCCTTGGGGTCTGATTGACTAAGCCTTCTATAAAGCTCTCTCTTCTCTTATAGATTTTTCTGTTGGGAAAGTGGCTAAATTAGATTGGGAATTGAAGTATTTGGCTTGATTGCAGTTTATGTAGGTTTTTGCTCTCTCTTCCTCTGGAAAGACACCTGCTTCTTTCTATCTGTAATTTCACCTCATTCTTAACTGCTCAGTGCACAATATGGCCCTGAGCATCCTAGATGAAGCCTGTCCTGAATCATGCTCCTGAGCACTGCAGGGGCTGGCCTATGTGCTTATGGCTTCATGCTCATGTGGAATGGAAATAGACTTCACTCTTCTCTCTGCACATCACACACTAGCCTGCGTAGAGAGCTGAGTCTTTTTTCCAAACTAGTCACCGCTGCTCCCCACGTACCTGCCCCCACATTATTTACACCAATGATGAGCACCTAGAGGTAATTTCTAAAATTAAAAAAAAAAAAAAAAATCAACACCAGGTTAAGTGTCCTTATCAGCCAGGAAGAGTATTTGGAGCAGTTAATGATGCAGAGGATGAGCTTTAATGCCATGATCCAGCTGCCTCTTCACAGGAAATCACATAGACGTGAGTATTGGGGGCTCTTTGAATGAAAAAGGGTAGGCTAGATTTCCACTTTATTGGTGTTTGTATACCTAGCCTGAGAAGTAATGTAAGTTACACAAGAATCTTGAAGTTCTGACTTAGAGAATGGATCACAGCCATTCTGTGGGCCTTGGTCATCTCAGTCGGTACTTGCCCCTTAAAACCTGGCTCTTGAAGCCACAGTGACTTACAGTTGTCAGACCCATGGCCTTTCCCATTTCTGCTTCTTGACTGCAACAGCAGACCCTAGTCCTCGAAACTCTCCTTGCCACTCTTCCTCGTGGTCTATTTCCCTCCATCTTCTCAATTCCTTCTCTGTCGGCCTTGGTTCATTTCTAGTCTGTTGATACAAAATGGGTCGAAAACATAAATGTGAGACCTGAAGCCATAAAAATACTTGATAAGAGCAAATGCAGTAATGTCTCTGACACTGGCCATAGCAACATTCTTCTACATATGTCTACTGAGGTAAGGGAAACAAAAGCAAAAATAAACCACTGGTACTACATCAAAATGAAAAGCTTCTGTACAGCAAAGGAAGCAACAAAAGTAAAAGATAACCTACTAAATGAGAGAATATATTTGCAAATGGCCCATCTGATAAAGAGTAACCAAAATATCTAAATAACTTATACAACTCAACACCCTCCCAAAAATAATCTACTTAAAAATGAGAAGACATGAACAAACATTTCTCTAAAGAAGACATCCAGATGGCTAACAGATACATGAAAAGATGCTCAACATCACTTATCACCAGGGAAATGCAAATCAAAACCACAATGAGATATCACTTCACACCTGCCTGAATGGCTAAAATAGAAAACTCAAACAACTGTTGGAAAGGATGTGAAGAAAAAGGCACCCTCATGCACTACTGGTGGGAAAGCAAACTAGTGCAGCCACTGTGGAAGACAGTTATGGAGGTTCCTCAAAAAGTTAAAAGTAGAACTAGCCTATGATTCAGGAAATGTACAATAACACTAATTTGAAGGGATATATGTACCCTTATTTTTATTGCAGTATTATTTACAATAGCCAAACTATAGAAACAGCCCAAGTGTCCACTGATAGATGAATCATTGAAGAAGATTTGGGGTGTGTGTGTGTGTGTGTGTGTGTGTGTGTGTGTGTATACTCAACCATAAATAGTGAAATCTTGTCACTTGCAATGACATCGATGGATCTAAAGATTATTCTAAGCAAAATAAGCCAATCAGAGAAAGACAAATACCATATGCTTTTACTCATATGAAGATTTTAAGAAACAAATAAACAAAGGAAAGAAAGAGAGAAAGACAATATGTAAACCAGACTCTTAACTAGAGGACAAACTGATCATTACCCGAGGGGAAGTCAGTGGAGCATGAGTGAAATAGGTGAAGGAGTTTAAGAGTACATTTGTCTTGATGAATACTGAGTAATATATGGAACTGTGAAGTCACTACATTATGTACTCAACACTAACACTATATGTTAACTACATATAATTTTAACTATAATTATAGTTATAATTATAACTATAATTTTAACTAAAATTAAAATCAAAACTAAATTAAAAGATTAAATAAAAAGATAATTTAGCCTTCATATTAAGCAAATAAAATTCTACACCAACTGCTCTGTCTTATGTAGGACATTTCCATTTCATTTGTCACAAATGAAGGATTTTGGTTGCTTTTGCCTTCCTCTGTGAACCAGATCCTGTGAGGTTCACAGCTATAGCCTTTATAACCACTTCAAATTTATGTTTTATTTCTGAGGAAAGGACATGTTTACCTCATTTTTAAATTTGTATTTTTATTTTTTCCATATTTTCTACATTTTATGTGTTTAAGGGGAAAAAAAGTGTTATATCACCATCACATCTTGAGCAGGAGGAAATGTCTTAAAAAATATTCAGTTGGGGCACCTGGGTGGCTCAGTTGGTTAAGCAGCTGACTCTTGGTTTCAGCTCAGGTCATAATTTCAGGGTAGTGAGATTCAGCTCCATGTCTGAATCTACACTTAGTGGGGAGTCAGCTTGAGATTTACTCCCTGTGCCTTTGGTCACACACTCTCTAAAATTAAATTTAAAATTAAAAAATATATTCAGTTATATGATTCCTCTGTACTGACTGTAGCCATTTTTACTAATGAAATCATCTCCAATGTCTTCACTTGTTAATATCTTGTTTTTAATATCAGGATCAAACTTCTTTCATAAAAACAACAACAAAAACTACAATCCTGAGATTTCTCATGCCACAAACTATCTTCACCTCCTCTAAAATCTCCTATTTCTTTATATTACTTATATGGAAGTTATTACATTATCATTTATATTACTGTTTATGTAAGTTACAGTATATTTTTGGTAATATTTGTATCACCCAGAATCATTTTCTTCAAGTCATCTTGTGAGTCCTTGCTAAAGAATAATGCCTGGAAGTGGATGATCAAGTTTCTTTGATAGTATGGAGAAAATACTTTTTCCATCATGGAGGCTACTGCATAAGACCATTAGACTCAGTCAGTGCCTGTCTTCTCTCTCCTCATCTCTGCAGAAAACCCAACTCTCACAGCCTCCACTGGTACTGAGCACTGCAGGGGCTGGCCTTAGAGGTTTGACTTCATGACTTACTCCCATTGCAAAGTTCAGCTGCCTGCTGAATGCTCTTCTACTTTCTTATTGTCATCCTAGCCTCAGATTCTTCAAAGAAAAAAAATGTTTACCCCTAAACTGGATCCTACTTCTGTTGTGTCTGTTTTCATCATTGTCATTTCAGTCCATGTCCTAGACCATCAGGTTGGTGACTCATACTCTTTGATTCCAGGATTCTCAGAGAAGGGCCCAAGCAGCCCTCCGGGGTGCACGTATAAGGAAACAGCATCAAGAACTTAGAATTGCTAGTTTCCATGTGTGACACACTGAGTGCTGAGCACTGCACTCAACTCTATGAGGCTCATTCCATTTAATCCTCACAGCTTCCTGTCAGGTGGCCAATAGGAAGAACTATATTCTATCCAGAGATGGGAACAGGCATCATCACTCTTTCCCCATCTCCTCTCCAGACATCACAGGACTGACTTCAGACTTCAGGAGGAAAGGATTATCAATCTAGGTTACACAGTAGGGGACAGCTCCCATGGGGATTTTGTGACTGAGGACTCAAGTACCTTCCCTTCCTCTTTTATTCTCTTTTTTTTGGAATGGTAAGACTTGGTTCTGGTGGGCCTTCCCTTGCACCATATACCTTTGGCTCTGCCTGAAGTAGGGTGAAGAGATACAAGGCTTGGCATAGGTTTTGGCACTGAGTTCTAAAGGAGAGCCATAGAAGGAGCCATCTTGGGTCTTAGGCCCTTCATGTGTCCTCATTCATTCATCATGTATTTACAGTGCAGAGCTGTGCAGGGTAATATCCCAGAAATATCACCCCATCTCTCATATATGACTGGGAGAAATACACTTTATATAATTATTTAATTAGAATTGTGGTAAGTGCTACAAAAGCATTATGGGCCACTGGTAAGGGCTCTTAGCTGTCCTGTCTCTCACCTTCATACCTGAGGTAGTAGCAGGACGAGGTGCATACCCAGTGGGTAGGAGGGCTCTCCAGGGCAACAGTTTGTGTCAGTCCTGCTCACAACATTTCAGTGGATTGAGTTCACCCACCTGCCTTCCTGTCTGTCCCCAGGCCCATCAGGCTGTCCCTCCTGCTTGTCATCTCCTCCCCTGCCTCTACCTGCTTTCTGGTACTCTCACCACCTCCATATTCTCTAGTTGTCCAAAGTGCAGCCCACTTTCAGGGTATCCCTAATGTCCCAGTTTCTCTTCTGTCTCAACAATGCCATTGTGATCTATTGTCATAGTTAACTCCAGTTCTAGCATGAGTTGTTATGGAGTCCTCAGAGTGGGCACCAGCCATAGCAGCATCACCTGGAAACTTGTTAGAAACTGAGTCTTCCTCCCCACTGCAGGTCTACTGGATCAGAGAATGGGGTGGGGCCTGGCAGTCTGTGTTTTAACGAGCCTTCCAGGTGATTTTGATGCACACCTGTTTAAGGGGGCAGTCATTTATGTGACTCCTTGAGAATTTAATGATGTGTTGCTCTATTTTGTATATTCATGTGTTGCTTCTATAATAAAATTAGAAATCCATGGTTTTACCCACAATTGTATTTTTACACTGTTATATGTGACAGTTTAAATGCATTTGGATGCATCCCTAAAAGCTGTTCCAATCAATTTTCACCTACCTCCATAAGACTAATCATCTCATTTTGATTAGGAATCCATGGTATATGTAAAGCAATGTTAAATTCTTCACAACCTCTGAAGGCAGTTGAGAAGCTCCTATTGATGTGGAAAGCAGTATAATACAGGAAAGGTTATAACTCCAAATGTGAGGAAGAAATGTACTTGAGATCATTAGATTTTTGCTACTCACAAAATGAATGGAATAGAAATGAGAGGGGAGGACCAAAGTTTCCTATATGACATCAATCTTGTAGAAATGATAAAAGAACAGACTTTTTGTGACTTTGGTTGGGTTGAGAGGTATTTTCCATTCTCTGCAAAAGTAAGGATATAGTCATGTCAGAGAGTATCTGTGTGGTGGCTTGTATGGAATTTTGAAGACAGAGCCGGAAGGCAGCTGTTGTCTCAAGAAAGAATATTTTAATTTGTTGGTCAAACTCAATGCTTGGCCTATAAGAAAATTCAAATCTTTCCCTTCTTCCTGCCTACCTCTTATGTTCCTTCACTCGTTTTTCTTCCCTTCCTGATATATTAAGTAAATGTTAAAAATATTAGTGATAAGAATTTTCTCTTTAGAAATAAATGTGGTGGGGGGGAAGATTTGATTTTATTCTCTTTCATCTTGGTAGTACATTACCCTCCCACCTTCCTATATGCAACCATTTAAATGTGTTTTATTGTACCTTTTCACTTTGGGTGTGTTCTTAGAAAAGTCCAAGGGTTTGTGTGCAAATATTTTAAACTTACATAAATTGTACTGTGTTTTAGATCTCATATTTTTTTCTCATACAGCACTGTATTTTAGAGATGGTCTGTGTTTTAAAAAAATCCATTCTTAACTGCTGCATATTTGTGTGATTTTCTAAGGGTGGACAACCAAAATCATGCTGCACTGAGCATCCTTATACATTCCCCTTATGGCCTTGGGTGAGCATTTCTTTGGGATACAGACACAGGAATGGAGCTGCTGCTGGGTCTTGGAAATAAGTAGAGTTAATTTGACTAAATGGTGCCAGAGTGGCTGCCCAACCTCACTCCCACCATAGTCCAGCAAGATTCGTGACACCCGTCAGGAACTTACAATTTGCAGTCTAATAGGTGTGAAGTAATAGCTCTTGATTTGCATTTACTTGACTATACAGCTCTCTTCATATGCTTCCTAGTCTTTAGACTACCTCCTTAGTAAATTGCCTGCTCATATTGGTCCATGCTTACACTGGTGTGTGTGTGTGTGTGTGTGTGTGAGAGAGAGAGAGACAGAGAGAGAGATTGAGAGAGAGAGAGAGAGAGATCTGCAGGATTTCATTGAATAGTTTAGATATCCTCTCTTTTCAGTTTTAAGCTTTGCAGGCATCATCTGTTCTACCACCTGTCAACTTTTCCCATAATATCCTTCACTGAACAGAAATCCTTAATTTTAATGTAATTGTTAATATCCTTCCTTACCCAGAGATAGTGTCAGATAGGGATTCATTTTTAGTTTTTCTCTGTATAGCAATCCAGTTTTCCTGACACCAAAGGCTACATAGTCTTTTCCAGTCTTTGTCATATAATATAAAGATTTTTTCCATTTCTCTAACCCTCTCCAACTTCATTCATTGCACACAAATGTTTGTATAAGTTGAAATGACTCAGAAGGGCTGGAGGAATAAGCTTCCACTCTATGACTAGTAAGAATAACATTCATGAAAACAATGTCAATACACTCTATCCCAGCCTCGGAAAGTTTCAGCTGGACTCGAGGTGGAAATACAGCATGATTACAGAATAAAACCTTTATTTGTTGACATTGTCTGTTTCACCTACAGAATGTCAGCCATAGCAGCCAGCATAAATTAAGGTCCCATTTCACTCTATCTTTCAGTTACTGAGTGTATGAACTGTCCCATTATTTTGGATTTATGAATTAGTTGCAGGGCATGCAAAATAAAACCTGCCACCCTACATCATTCACATCTTAAAAATTGGATAGGCATTAGAAAATTCATACTTGCATGTAAACGAAAAGAAAAAAAGCCATAGATTTCTAAGTATTTTTCTGCCCAGGAATCTCTCAGAAATGTCTGTAGCACTTTGCACACAACACTGCCTTGAACAGAGTAGTAAGTAAATAAATATGCTTGGAATTATTAGATTATTTTGACTAATAGTTAAGACAAAGAGGAAAAATTAATTCAGCTCTTATTTTTAGTTCTGTTATTGAATCTTGATACTATGAAATGGCATTAACCATCTTACTTTTCATCAAGTGCATGCTGTTCTTTGCAAGTATTATAAATGCTTGGTCTCAAAGGGTCTTTGCAATAATCCCATGAGGTAGGTATTATCATCCCAGTTTTATAGGTGAGGAAACTGAAGCCCAGAGATACGTCTTTCCCGAAAGTCACAGATCTCCTATGGGACAAGGCTGAGATTCCAATCCAGACCTGCTTGCTCCTGGGCTGGGCTCTTGTCCACTACTTACATTGCCTATCACTAATGTAAATGAAGCCTAAGTAATATTGTGCTGAATGAACATGCATTTATACTTCCGCAAAAATATTTGACTAGCACGGTGTGCATTTCATACCAACCACTCCAGTTCAGACATGTAATATCTGTCACACTGTATGTTTTATAGTAAATTTGTAAACAAAACCCATAAACTTTCTAGTCATTCTTTCCTTGCCACGCGTGTTATCTGGTGTCCAGTTTCAGTATTACAAGACCTGTTTGTTTTAGTGATACCTGTTTTCTGTGTTATGAGCTCTTGTCACTTTGATATGATAAATTGTTTGCATGTGCTCCTGTTTGCAAAGCTAATACGGCATTTTCATTACTGTTCCTGTGGATCAAGTATTAAGACAGTTATATGCCTCTGTATCAACACATCAACATGGATACAAACTACTAATTTTCTGATGATTACACATCTTGTTTAATTGGTAGATTATCAACCATCATTTCCATTCAGCATATATATAGGTTCTTTTTTTAAAAAAATTTTATTTATTTATTTATTTATTTATTTATTTATTTATTCATTCATTCATGAGAGACACAGAGAGAGAGAGGCAGAGACATAGGCAGAAGGAGAAGTAGGCTCCTTGCAGGGAGCCTATTGTGGAACTCAATCCCAGGACCCCAGAATCATGCCCTGAGCTGAAGGCAGATGCGCAACCACTGGGCCACCCAGGCATTTCTTCTTTTTATTTTTTATTTTTTTCCTTCTTTTTTTTAAATATAGGCTCTTAAGTGTTATAAATTCTTAAAGTAGCCTTCTAATTTACCTGGCAGTTTAAATGTTTTTACTTTCTATTTTTGAAAAAATAAAATTCTAAAACCAGAAAATGAAAGTCAATCTCTGTAATACAATTTCCAAAAATCATGGTTGCTTGGCTCAGTCCTTACTGGGTTTTTTGGGGTGTGTGTGTGTGTGTGTGTGTGTGCGCGTGTGTGTGTGTGTTTTAATTTTCCCCAGTAATTTAGGTTTATTAACAGCCAGGTCTTATATTAAAAACAAGATTTCTTCATTTGAAATATGTTTCAGTGCCCTAACAAAGTAACTGCTCTTGGAGTATTTCTTCTCTCCAGCCTTGTTTATCCCATAGGACATTCCTGCCAGAAGCAGCCTGTTTACATAACTGCCCTTGTGGGATGAACTATTTTACTGAGCACAGTCCTATACTTGCACCACAGCCTGTATGGCATGGAATCTGGACAAAACCTGAAAGGCACTAGAGAATGCTCAGTAAGCTAGATCTGTGGGGATTAAAAGTGGAGGCATTTGGATGAAAAGGAAGTATTAGAAGAAGGGAGCGGAGCAGGACCGTGGCATTTTGTCAGCAAAGTCTAGTGAAAACAGAAGAGAGAGTGATACTGACACGAGGGGGTGGAGGAAAAACCATTCACTTGTTCTGGAAACATAAGACAAAGGTATGTATTACTGTTGGAAAGCATGCTCATTCATTAAACACTTCAACAAAAAGCGGAGCCCCCAGTCTCAGAGCACCAGCATGACTATTGCTTCTTCATTTTTTAAGTAAAAGAAAAAGATTGGACAAGGGCTTCTCTGTTTCATAGGGCCTTTTCATTTTGCTGGAGTTTCTGTTCTTTGCTTTGTTTTGACTGATTCCTGGTAAGCATAGGACTCCATCCACAGTCATGGTGGTGGTCACAAATATATAAGAGTAATTATATCTTGAGCACAGACATTTCCATTGGAGTTGTTCTTTGTTAAGCAGAGGGTTCCAGAGGCAGCTGGCCACAGAAAAGGTAGCATTTATTATCTCTGTCTCTCTGTCTTTCTCCGCTTAGGAGTCTCTTACCAGGTAGCAGTACACCACCTCAAATCCCAGTCCTCTATGTTTCTTTCTCTCTGATGGCCAGTTGTGCCACTTCTTTAACAGTATCCAGTTTAGAATACTCTTTTTTTTTTTCTTAAACAGGTTCCATGCCCAGCACAGAGCTCAGTGAGGGTCTCAAACTCATGATCCTAAGATCAAGACCTGATTTGAGATCAAGAGTCGACTGCTTAACTGACTGAGCCACCCAGCTACCCCTTAGAATATTTTATAATGGCTCATCTCTGGAGGAGTTTTTCCAGGAGCTAACACTCTTCTCCTAAACAGAAAGGAATTCAAAGTAATAGCAGGATTACACTCCTTTCTGTTCATGACAAGTAAATCTTTGTCACATCTGATGTTCATTGAGCCCTTATCATGTGCCACTTATTGTGTTAAGCCCTTTATATGTGTTTTATCCCAATAACTGATACTGGTTTAATTGCCCTTGTAGAACCAGGCGACAAATGGAGGTGTAAAAGATTATGATTTAACCAAAGTTGCACAGTAGGGAGGAAAGCCAGGATTTCAATTCTAGAAGTTCTCACACGTCACTCCTGTGCAAAGGAAGATATGGAGGCAAAAGGACAGCCAGTGAGTTACATGTCAGATCAGAAGTCACAACCCATGTGCTGAGCCTTGAAAACAGAACATGCCTAGGTTTGTGAGTTGTCATACCTTAGCTCTTTTCTGGAATCAAAAGCAAGCCATTCAGAAGTTGCCTTGTCTTTTTTTTTTTTTTTTTTAATATTGAATTTTTTAGAGAGATTTAGGTCCACAGCAAAATTGGGAAGAACGTACAGAGATTAACCCCATACCATGCCCCCACCAAAGTGGTTACAAATGATGAATGTACATTGACACATCCTAATTAGCCCAAGTCTATAGGTTTACTCTTGGTATTGTACATTCCATGTGTTCGACGTGTTGCCACAACTATAATATCATACAGAGTGATATTTTCACTGCCCTACTAGTCCTCTCTGCTCTACCTTTCCATCCTTCCCTCTCCACTGACCCCTGGAAGCCGTTGGTCTTTTTACTGTCTCCATAGTTTGGTCTTTTTACTGTCTCCATAGTTTTGCCTTTTTCAGGATGTCCTGTAGTTGGAATCGTACAACACATAATCTTTACAGATTGGCTTCTTTCCCTTATGTAATGTGTCTTTAAGATGCTTCCATGTTGCTTTATGGCTTGATTATTTTGCTTTTTGTAGCTAAAGAATTTGGTGAAAATGTATCCCTGACCTTTATAACAATGAAATTTAGGACCTATATGATATGTTTTGATTTCGTGTCCTTGCTAGCCTTCCCATATCCAAGTCCATGCACTAAGCCAAGGTGGGTGTCCAAATTCGGACTGCCCTCCCCACTCTGCTTTGATAATGCTGAGTATGCTCCACATCATTCTTTTAAGAAACCATTCGTGTTTCTGTACATGGAGTTTTAATCACTTCAGTTTTGGCCAAAAGGTTAAAAACTAAATCCCTTATAATCAAGGCACTTTTTTTTTCCTAATGGAAACCACAGCTTGAGCAGCTGCTTGTATTACTGTTCTCCTCTGTGGTCCCACTGGTGTGTGGGAGTTTACTGTGAGGCTGTGGAAGGGAGCAAATAAGAAGCCAAGAATGGGGTCATGTTTCAATAGAGAAATAATGGTGGAATGTTAAAATCCTTGAGTGTTCCCCCTCCACACACACTTTGGACATGTAGTTTGGCTCTCTTTTTCCTTTTTAAATACTTCCATAAGGCATGGGAAAGAAGCAAATATCATAAGAAGTATAGCATCAAAAACTTCTAGACCTCAGCTTTCATTCTATACAGTGTGCTTCCTATTTGCCTGTAGGTGTAAACTGACAACATAACTTTAAAGTCTGCCTGTGTTGTGTGCAGCCATACTCTGCCCATTTGCATTGGTGTGCTTTTTCTTTGCCTTGTCTGGGTTGAGATTGTGTTTATCTGTGTAAACTGTTTTTTTTTTTTTTTCTTGTGTCATTTTCTGTGTGTCCCATTTTCTTTTAAAAATCTGTTTCCCGGGATCCCTGGGTGGCGCAGCGGTTTGGCGCCTGCCTTTGGCCCAGGGCGCGATCCTGGAGACCCGGGATCGGATCCCACGTCGGGCTCCCGGTGCATGGAGCGTGCTTCTCCCTCTGCCTGTGTCTCTGCCTCTCTCTCCCCTCTCTCTCTCTCTCTCTCTCTATGACTATCATAAATAAATAAAAATTTATTAAAAAAAAAAATCTGTTTCCCTGGGCAGCCCGGTGGCTCAGTGGTTTAGCGCTGCCTTCAGCCCAGGGCATGATCCTGGAGACCCGGGATCGAGTCCCACGTCAGGCTCCCTGCATGGAGCCTGCTTCTCCCTCTGCCTTTGTCTCTGCCTCTCTCTGTGTGTGTCTCTCTCATGAATAAATAAATAAAATCTATTTTTAAAAATCTGTTTCCCTATCTCCCTTTTTCTTTTCTCTTTCCTGCTTCCCCATTTCTATTGACCTATTCTTCCTCATTTTTTATACTATAGGATTTCAAATTCTACAAGTAAAAATTAAAGCCTGGGCAGCTGGCTGGCTCAGTCAGAGGAGCATGCAACTCTTGATCTTGGGGTCATGATTTCAAGCCCCATGTTGGGGCTTTTTTTAAAAAAAAATAAAGCTCTATTTTGCTATTCTTAATTTTTAATGTAGATAATTTTATGTTTCTCCAAAAGGAACCTACCTCAAATAAAGTTACTTTTTACTTATTAGAAGCTTAATTTTTTTAAAACATAGATTTTTGATCCTTAATAGAAGCAACTGCTTCATACTATTGATGAGTACAATGCTAGAGATTAAAAGGAGTGGCTGGATTCTCATTCCACAAAATGGGGTGAATTATCAGTGACACTGTATACCTTCCATAACTTTAAGTTACACTTAAGCGAAGACCTATTTTATCATTTAACCAATTGACAGTGTCATTTTAGCGATTAAACAAAACAATCTGAATAGCCCTCCAAACAATCAAAAAATTCATTGTGTATATAAATAGTAGGCAATCCTTCTTCCTGCTGTCTTTAGGATATTGTTTCAGTAACACACGAGGCAGAGCCAGCTCCATACCCTGTTGACCTCATCCTGAAGAGGGAGGTATTGGTAGTTTGGGGAAGCTGCAAAATAAAGTTGGGCTTTGGGTGAGTTACCATCCTGGGTTTGCTATTGACTTGCTATGACCAAAGGCATAGTCCATAGTCTCTGCCAGTTTCCGTTTCCTCATAGGTCAAGTCTCCAGTAAGCCCCACTCCCTCATGGATTGTTGAGTGAGATAACGTGTGTGTGTGTGTGTGTGTGTGTGTGTGTGTGTGTGTGTGTGTTTGAGAGAACGAGAGAGATAGACTGACTGGGAAGAGGCATCCTGAGATGGCTCAGGTCCACAGGATCAGACCTCTTCTTTCTTTAATATTTTGTCTTTCTACATCCTGTGTTGAGTCTCTTTCTTAAGAAGCTGATCATTTAAAGGTTACCTGAGGGGCTCAGTCTGTTGAGTATCTGGCTCTTGGTTTTAGCTCAGGTCATGATATCAGGGTCCTGGGATTGAGCCCCACAGTAGGCCTACCTCGGGCTTCCCACTCAGCAGGAAGTCTGCTGGAGATTCCCTCTCTCCCTCTGCCCATCCCCCCTTTACGCCCTAAACAAACACATAAATAAATAAAATCTTTAAAAAAAAAAAATGAAAAAGCTGGTCATTTAGTTTGTGACTATCTCTTCTAATTGTCACCAATCCTGACACTTACCATACCCTGGCATTCAGGAGCAGGTAGGAACTACCATCCTTTATTACATTTTCAGAGTGAATGTGTTTGTCAGGATAGGAGTAGGGACTCAAGATAGTCCTGACAGAAGGCTACAATAGTATAGGTCTTCCATGAGTTTGCTCAAAACCCTTATGTGAAAGGCTATAAACAGAGGCCTCCCACTGTGAAGGTCAATGTTTCCGGTTAAGAAAGAAATGAAGCATTCTAAAAGCCTAGACTTTCCACCTAACTTTCTTGAACCTTTCCTGACCAATATTCACCCACTTACTTATGGTATCACCAGATCAGTGATGTTATAAGCCCTTGCTCAAACCACAGCCATGCCCTTCTCTCAAAAATGTGGAGTAGTCTCTGCGTTAGATGAGATTTTTATTTGAGCCAACCATTAAAAACCATTAAAAATTGGACATGTTTCCATAAAAATCCAGATTTCCTGCCTCTGGAAATCAGCAGGTGCTAGAGCTATCAGATTACCATCTCCACCTTTTTATCAGTATTACCAATTTACAGGACTTTTCTGGTCATGCTAGTACTTGATTTTGAGACTCTAAAAAACATATATTTCTCCTGCTTCTAAACACCTCTTCAGAGCAAGTATTTATTAAGTGTTTCAAGTGTCTCTGTCAGAGAAGTGGAAGACATAATTTCTGTTGTCATTTACTGTACAAACAGACATGTGAGCAAATAAGGACAACAAACTATTGTACATGCTTAGATAAAAACCTATTGACAGGTAGGAGATCACTAAAGACTATGGTCAATTATATACTTGAGATAAGATTTTTTATAGAGTAGGTGATGAGCGAATTGATTTTGGATAAATAGAGTGGCTGAGCCAGGGAATAGAGGAGAGGCAGTCCATATACTGAATTCAGTATGAGAAGAGTCATGGTTCACAATGGATGGATCTAGATGATGAGAAGAAAGTGAGGGCCAGATCTTGGAGGGCCTCTGTATTCATTAAGAAGTTAAAGTAGATGGAGAGTGAGAGGATGGAGGGGCACACATCCCAATCCATTCTCTACGGCCTCCATTCCAGAGCTGACCTGTAGGGCTAAATCACCAGCCCCTCCTGCTCTTTGATTTCCAGATAAGTTCAGCCAGTGGACAGATAGCCCCAGCAGGAGATGGACAGGAAGAGAGTGAGGTCAAGGTCTTTAATTTTCTGGCTTCCTCCCTTAAAGGATCACCAAGGAACAGCTGCATCTCCCCTTTTCAAGGCAACCTTATTTACATCACTTTCTCCTTCCAGTAACTAGTACCTCTCCTTGTCCCTGCACACCCAGGGTGGTATTTCTCTGATACGATTTCCACGTTATCACTGTGCCTCTCCTGCAGCCCCCCCCCCCCACACACACACCCTTAGCAAGAGTCGCATTGTAAATAAATACTTTGCAAATCATCCTCGCTTAAAATATGATTAGATTTTAATTTTAAGCAGTAGTGTAAGGAATAGTTTCCTAGAATGGGAGTCAGGGGGCAAAGCAATCCACTAGAAAATTGGCCAAAGTGAGAGATAATGCATTTGGGAACTTACAGTCATGGTGGAAATAGAAAGGAATTGATTGATAACAGGAAAGAGGAAGGAGGGCAGCCCAGGTGGCTCAGTGGTTTAGCACTACCTTCATCCCAGGGTGTGATCCTGGAGACCTGGGATCGAGTCCTACATCGGGCTCCCTGCGTGGAGCCTGCTTCTCCCTCTGCCTTGTGTCTCTGTCTCTGTCTCTGTCTCTCTCTCTCTCTCTCTGTGTGTGTCTCTCATGAATAAATAAATAAAATCTTTAAAAAAAAAAAAAGGAAGGGGGGAGGATTTGGATTAATAGCAGTTAGATGTAAGAGATTAGGAAAAAAGAGGAGTCGAGGATGACCACCCAGAGTTCTCATTTGGATGGGTGCTTGGCTCAAGAAATACAAAGATGAGTTCAGTCTTGTGTGTGTCAATTTTGAGATCTTTGTGGGAGAGCTGTTGAAGATACACAGC